>NC_090704.1:45632478-45841324 GCF_040954835.1 Lepisosteus oculatus | reverse complement strand
ATGTCTCATTTAAATCAGATCTTCATCAACGCAAAACTTACTGCTGGGGAGATGAGAAGAAGATAATGATGTAAAGAGCATTAGACAGGCAGATCATGTTTCCAAGCAACAGCAGACTTCTCCACTGACACATTCAAACCCAGCTATTTGCCTGCTCCACCAAACTGTGTTTTTTAATAAGTTATTATTCGTGTGATGGCTCAAGCCAGAATCATTTCAGATACCTTATCTCATCTGAAGACATCTTGTTTTCTTTATTGCTCCCATAAGCAAAGTCAGGGTGGTGACAAATGTTTTATAACACTGATACAACCTTATGATTAGACCTGCTGGAACAGTCCTTAGGCTCCTCTGAAAATCAGAGAGAAGTGGTCTTTTTAAAACAGCATTAAGCTCGTGGCAATTATCACAATGCTGATGCTGAATACAAATGTTTCCAGAGGATAGTCACTTAAGTACTCATCTCGGCTGCCTTATTTCAATTCACAGAGGGCTTTAATTGTAAATTAAACAGTTAAGCACTAAAGTGTCTGTCATCTGGAAAATCTTATTTCAAATAAGTTACATTCTTTTAAATTAGACAGTGATAATCTGGTGCACAGATAAGATGGCCATGACTCTTCCAATCAAAGCAACTGCGGGACTGCACCAGGCCTTTAACTTCTGTATTAATACTTAATTGTTTAACTGGTTCAGGTGCAGCAAATCTTCAATTAACTGGATAACCTGGAGAACTTGCATCTCGAAATCTCAAATTTGCCAAGTCTTTGTGCACAGCCATCATGGTAGTAGTAGTTGTAATATTATTAATAATAATATTTTCTTCACACTTATATAGCATGATTTAGGACACTCCACTCAAAACTGTAAACTAAGAACAGCAATTTATTAACGACTGGCCTGTGAGCAGTGGAATACAGCAGTATGATATCAATAACTTTCCTACATATCAAAATTGCATGGAAGACGGCTGTCCAATCCTGATCCTGGAGAGCCACAGTCTAATATGCATGATATATGAACTTAATGGTTAATGAGCACGATTTATAAATCGTGTTCGATACCTCCTGGGGAAACAACAGATTGATCAATCAAGTCAAACTCGAAGAAGCTGAGGCTCTTCAAGACCTGAAGTGGACAGCTCTGACAGAAGTCAACCCAACAGCAACATGAAAGTGTTTAATTAGCAAAGCACAGAAGATATTCCCATTTCACACATTCTAAATTGGACAAGTTCACGTGACGATGGACATCAGAGCAGAGCTTTATATTTTAATTTTGAATTGAGGTTGGAAAAGAAATTGGACCAAAGCTGCCTGGAACACCCCCCGGTATCAGCATAGCCCCCGATCAGCGAAGGGCTCCCTCTCACCTGGCTCCAGGTCCAGCTGACACAAGTACTGGGAGGTGCTGAGGGTGACCACCACCACGCGGTGCTTCTCGATGTCCTCGCGCTCTGGCATCTGGAAGGTGAACTGCGTGCTGGAGATCAGACAGTACTGCTGCACCACGGGATGCACGGTCTTCACCCACCTGTTTCGGAAATATACCCTACAAAAGAACAAACACAAAGACACAGGCTAAGCAACTCAAGGGCTCACTTGTTCTTAAAGAGCTTCTATATGAGATTTTTCGTGCCAGAGGATCATGCGTAAAGGAGTACTAAAGTGCAGAGCAGCCCCCTTCCGGGGTGCCACACCACAGAGGGCAGGAAGGAGAAACTGCTGCACCAGCTGAATTTCGGGAAGGCAGGAGTGCACAAGCCTCAGGTCGGACTTGAACAGGACACCAAGGTTACCGCCACTTCGAACAGAACTATGGGTCCTTTAAGTCATCAGAAAGCCAGATATCTTTTGCTGACAGAGAGGTGTTGCAGGTTCCACCTTTCTTTCTTTGCTAACACTATATTTTAAGGGCAGTTAATTTAGCACGATTGCCTTGGGAACTGTGCACACATCTGTAATGACAAGAAAAAAAGTCTGGTGTAAATTCAGATGAATTCCTGAAGGTGAGCTGGCAATCAGCAAGCTTATGAATGTAGTCAATTATCATTTCCTAGCTCTCATTATAAGATGTGAAACATTTGAGTTTAAATGTTCAAGTGTGTATGTGTAGTAACACGATATATAAAAACTATTTTGACAGCTAATTGTCTAATATTTTAAATACAGCTAATATAATTAATTTATATTTTAAAACCAATGAAATACATCGGAAAGTGCTCTGATGAACACAAGGGATGCCGAGTTAATGAACTCGACCCCCTCAACGCTTTCTGCACCACTGCATGATAACAGCCATCTGCTCGGCTCTTTAAAAGATTTGCAAACAATTGGGAACAAAGCAGAAAAAGACGGCACTCGACTGAGCCTAAAGTGACAACGATCCATTACTGAAAAAAAAAAACGATTCAACTCTGCATTGGAAATCACCGCCGAGACATTCCGGTCCAAACGGAGCTGGTGAGCTGGAGCGTGCTGGAGAATTCAAAAGACACAATCTGGGCAAAAGGTTAACCCACTCACAGGACAACCGATCGGTCATTTCTGAGTGAAGACAGAAACTGGCTCAAGCAAGCAGATGTTATTGCATTTCTGTAACAATATTGATTTCTGTAAAAAAAACGGATAATATTGCAGTGGAAGTTTACCTGCGGCAACAAACAGCATGGCAAGGGATTATTGGAGGGAAAAGGCGATTCCGTGCCTTGATGATGGATGATAATCTATTCCAGCACCCCGAGATGAGAAACTGCCAAACCTCAGAGGCCAGACTGGACTCTCGGAAGAGCCCGAGATTCCAATAATTTACGCTTCGCTTCTCGTGTCAGCTCTGTCCTACGTAGCAGCTTGACATGAAAAGTGCACAGAGTGCTGGAGCGCTTAAAACGAAGAGAAGAAACTGCCCACTTAAGTCGATCTTCTAGCCTGTCCGTCAGCCACACGGCAAATAAAGACTGATGAGAGAGACGGGCTGTTGAGCCCCAGCGCATCAGTCCAGCTAGGCCGTGTCCAGACCAGACGCCTCTGCTAATATCCAGCTCAGTTACTGGTGATATCTCACAGTGTTCTCTGACCCCCCTGCCGTGTCCCAATGAGGACAGCTCCGTCTCCAGGCATGCAACATAATCAGAGCTGAGCACAGGGGTGAAAAAATGATGAAAGATGTGTGTGCTTAAGCTTGTTGCACAAATGAGGACAAATTAGTTTTTTTTTTTTTGGGGGGGGGGGGGTATTTACAATTGAAAATTACATGTTATACCCATCTGATTTGGAATAGCAGAACCAAGAACCTCTCAGCTGCACACTGGGGGATAATGAGGAAGTTTAGACAGACTCTTCCGACCCGCCTACCTTTGGAAGCTCAGCACTGATTGGAGGAGTGGCATGTCACTCACTGACAGCTCCATGTCACTGTGACACTGGCAGGAGAGAGCGTCCTGTCCAGCCTTCCCCACCTTACTGTTGGCAGTGCACAGCCAGCCGTGCATCTGAGGAATCCCAGTCACAGTTGGCGAGTGGCATCGCCCAGGATCGAACCCGTGACCAGAGAGAGCTCAGCCTTTGCTGGGGGGAGCATCTTTACAGGTTGAGCAATTCGGGATGCCCCCGGACGAATGACAAGCTAAGAGGCCTCCAGAGTCAACCGTGACTGTGGAGAGGAAAGAGACTGCACAGACGAGGGAGGGGGGATAGCCCCAAACTATGAACATGAACATTTCAAATTTAGTAGCTCCAGGCAAATGAACACCGTGGAGACTGAAAGAATGAAATCAGTAAATGTCTCAAATGTCCTGGGATCCCCCAACAGAAGCTAAGTGACTCTGGTTATTATTCCATGCAATGGACTGCTTTCACACCCCCCCCCCCCAGGGCAGGGAGAGAGCTCAGTGCCACAATACTGTGATCCAGGATCTCGAGAGAGAAATTATAGACCAATGTTGGTGTCACAGGCTATTATGCTCAGATAACTGGAGACAGTAAAATGGTTCATAGTAATCTTAAAATCATGACATCAGTACATCTAAAAACACACGCATATTAACACATCTCAGCCTTATCGGAAAGCAGTGACATCGCCCACAAAGACCTCCTCACTTACTGAACTGAAGTCCATTCAATTAAAAACGGCCATGTCTGGGACTTCTTTCAAGTTCACAACAAGGGTCCAGGTCAATTAAAATGAAAACCATATGAACTGCTGGAGCAATAAGTTACCAGAATGACTCTCAGCCCAGTCACATTTCATTTACCCCAAACCGCACACCAACAGACTACAGAACAAGAGTCAATCCTATCCCAGGCAAAACTGGAAAAGAGATTTTTAAAAAATGTAAACAACAGCTTTTCTGTCACGGGACAAATTTATAGAATTCAAGCCCCAGCCCACCCTGGAGTGGAAAAGCAGCTTATTGCTGTTACAGAACCCCAGCAGGGGCAGAAAACAGATGCACAAAGAACCCCAGCTATCACACCCGAGCCTGGCGGCAGGAGAGACGGCCATCTCCAGCTCCTCGCTGGACCCCGAGACAGCACAGGAAACCTCACCCCCAGAGCAGTACCCCAGGACACAGGCATCCCGCTTTCCACAGAATCTCGACAGGTTTAACAAGATTCCCACAGTAAAAAACAAATGAACAGGCAGTACAAATCAGAGATTCACACATCTTTTCCTCCCCTAAGACATACTATCTGAATTCTGAGGAGACAGCACCATTGGGGGTGCACAGAGGGAGTGTACGAGAAACATCTGTATGGGTCACAGTCCAGCCCCCCTCCCCACAGCTGACCACCTTACGGACAAAATGACAGTGGTTTCAGGAAGCTGTGGTTCTGAGAGTGTGCGGGGTCACCTGTCCGTACCTGAGAGGCCTGGCGTGCGGATTGCCTGCTTCAACGTGCGGATGAAGATAGTCCTTTATGTACAGGTCAGCAGCGCTGTTAGAATGGGTACAAATCAGGATCCTGCAACAAAATGCGAACACAGGGATTCAGTTAATAAACCCAGCGCAGCTCTCACCTGAAGACCTGTGCACATTTTCTGAATCGAAGCAGCGGAGGCAATTGGAAAGACTCACACTTCACAGACTCTCCATTACCTTTGTCAAGAAGGCCACTTCATGAAGTAAAAACCTCAAAAAAAAGTCATGAGATGTAAACGCTAAAGCCTTTATATTCTAACACCTACGAGACCTACAGGGGATTTCTCTAAAACCTGATCAAATATTGATGCATCACTCTTCTGTTAAATGCCCTAGCTGTGTTGTTTGGTCATTAATGCACCAATCTTATTGAAAGTGGCGTCTTGAAAGGCCGCTCTGTGGCCAATATTCACACAGTGAGTGGGTCTCTCCAGTTAGCCTTTTCTGCCTACACAGGAGGTATTTTACTTTTCATTTAACATGTCGACACGCACATACATTGACAGGAATTAATATTAAAAAATGTTTCCCATTTTTTAGTACATGTTAAAAGCAAACGGATTAATAATTAAATGCAAAGAAACTACTTTTTTTTTAATCCGGTGAAACCAGTCTCGTGCAAAGCCTCTTTATGAGAGGGCAAATTCATCCTTTCACCCCAACATAGGGAAAAATATTAAGAGGTTCCTAAAGAAAGACAGTGGGAAGTGAGCCTTCTATAAACTGAAATCTAAACAGATTTTTTAACTAAGTGATACTGTTTTTAAGATGCACCATAATAATGCAGCATTGCTACTTTGGTTTTGATCCAAACACCTTAATAATACTGAACAACGTGGGGTTCTTTGGCAGATCTTCCGAATTTGCCTTAGTAAAACTCTCTCAAATATTAAAGTTCCCAGTTTTTGTTTTAAGCCCAGTGCCACCTGCATGTCTACCCAGAGGCCTGGATGCTTATCTATTTAATGTGATAACTCTCACTTAATTAGCTGTTCAAGCCTTTTATATACCTTTGCACGGTTTTATTTAGTCGGGGAGAGAGCTGCGTCTTTGAAGCTTTTCCGATACACTCTGTTGCATTTGCACAAAGGGGAGTGATGACTCAATAAACCGTCGCCTTCCGTGAACACATTTAATTTCTAAATTCCTAATCCTTGGCAGAAGTGCTTTTAGCTTTCAGCAGGTGGAGAACAAATTACGAACTGTTAAGTCCTTAAATATTCTGGAGAGTTAACAGCACAATTTAAGACCAAAACAACTTTCGATTTATGTTTGACTTTCTGCACCCATAATCAAAATGGCACAAAAGAGACAAGCCTAGATATCGTGCAGATAAGCCGTATTTACAGTGCTTGGCAAACACCTCAGAAACAGCAGTTACATTACAAGCATCAATAATTTACTCAAAGCCTCCACTAACACTCCACTACTAAAAATAAAAGGCTGCTTCCTCTACTACAAAACACAGGTCTATCAGGACGAACTTTCACCTTAAAACAGGCTGTGATTGCAGTGCATTAGAACCGTGTTTCTGTGTAAAGGAGAAACTGAGTGACGAGAGCAGAACAGTGCATCACGTCTCAGACTTCGGCACAGCAGTGTAAAAGGATACCGATGATGATTACAGAAAAACATCTTGAAGTCCTCCTCTGTGGATTTACAGCGATATAGCTCAGTTCTGGAAGAACCAGTGGCTCACTGGGCAAGGAGTTATCTTTGCTTCCACAGTAATAAGAGAGCACACCTTAAAGGGACCCGGGCTCGCTGCAGACTAACCCTGGCAATACAGGACCCTGTTTACAGAGCAGGAAGCCTGAATCAGCCCTAAACCCTACGGTCTACAATGGGCACTCAAACTCCTGACCTGGAGCAAACGGGGAAAAAGACGGCTCACCTGGTGTCCTGCTGCTTCAGTATGTGCTTGACAGCCTGAGCCAGAGTGAAGGTCTTCCCTGTCCCATAGGGACCGATGATGAGCACCGGGGGCAGCTGGATGGACAGCGGGGTGGTGATGGCCAGGATGGCTTCCTTCTGCTTGGCGTTGAGGCGGGGGTCCAGCTGCTCGTCCCACTGCCTGCAGGGGCACACGGGACAGTGGAGCTCACAGAGAGCAGGTGACCGTGCCCCGAGATCAGACCCCCCCCGATGCACTGTCTCAGTTCCCTAAGCCCTGGGGGACGCCGACCGGGGGTCAGTACGAGACCGGGCAGAGGCAATTCAAGCCGCAGGACATCCGTCTGGCTGCTGCAGCTTCCGAAGATTAGCCCTAGCCCTATCCCCTGCCCCTTGCCCCACGCAACACTGGAAAACACTCAGACTGCTAATTGGAAAATTATTCACTTTAAAAGGTTACGCACACAGAGCTGCAGTTTCACAACGCTGGCTTGTTACCGTGGTACAGCTTTTAATAAGGGTTTTATGACAGAGTTACGTAACAGTTTATATTCATAATAAATGAAAGAGCCGGCAGACAGAAAAGCATGAACTCCGCCCAGCGATGCAGCACTAGAAACCTTTGGCAACATCTCTGCAGGAACTTTAAATTGGTTTTTTGCTTTCACACTAATTAGCACAAACAAATGCTCGAGAACGGCCTCAGAGAACCTATTATTGTAAAGTGCGTAGTATTTGCAAAGTAATGATGATAGTTCTCCTCTGCAAGACAGGAACAATTTCTAAACAGCTGGAAGTGACAAATTTGCTATGCCTTCAAAAGCACTGGGCACCTCAGGTGTGGAGAACTGCTCTGGAACGCAAGAATCTCAGCAGCAGCATCTGTCGTCCCTCAGGCAACACTTAGCAGCTACACTCATCACATGCACGCTAGGAGTATTTACCAAGAGCAATCACAAAGATGCTCTTGCACGTTCATCCTGGAAGATTCAACTTCTGCAAGTTTAAATAAAGGGTAATCTATGAAAATACATCTAAATAAACCAAGAGTCATTCTACATATATGGGTGTGTGCCTACTTAAGAGGACTAAACCCAGAAGAATCAAGAAATATCCGACACACTGGATGAACTTCATCCAAAGCTACTCAGTAATAAGGCTTTCCTGCTCCCTCGTGCTACTGAGATGTTAAAGAAGTTAAAAGTGAAATTGAAGCTTAAAAGCCATGAACTGCCTCAGCACTCCTACTGAACAGCAGATTATGCAAACAGTTTAATTATCTTGTCTGTATTTCCAGGGGCTGCTGGCGGGCTGTGTTGCTGAGGCTGATGACTCGCCTCACTGTCCTCTTTAAGCCTGTTGTCTTTGGCTCTGCACCCTAAAATATGTCCAATGGGCTGTTCATTACATAGTGGGAGTGACAGGCAGAAAAAGTATATAAGCAAATAGTCCTCTGCAACAGGTTCTCAGTAGTTACTCCAAAGAGCTGGAGCCGAGTCACAGAACCATCCAGCCAGTCTTATCTTCAGAGACAAGGTGGCTTAAGTGTACGTTTAGGAAAAACTGACATCACACCACTCGAGTTCCTGTCTCGAGGCGAGGACTCTGTATTATACAACATTCCTTGCCCACACTCACTTTATTTTTGTGGTTTCCTACGTAACACAGTGAAAACAACAAAAGCCACATCTTTCATGGCAGAACTTCATTTCAGACCGGGGTTCGAGCAGAGAGATGCCAAAGATGCAAATCAAACCAAAACTCTCTCAAGCCTGACTTTTATATCCACGTTATAGGTTCAAAAGATGCAAATAAGAAAATAAATAAAAAAAAACACGTCCACCCCCCCTAGAACACAGAGTATTCTATTACAGGGTTAGTTTTGTTTTCTCTGCACCAGGCAGGCAGTTAGCAGAAATGATGAATCAGCAAACACGAGGTTGAGGATTCAAAGGTTATGGTCCTACTGTGGGGAGGAACGATCACAGGCTGTATCTTGGGATGCACTGAGGTAAGACATAGGGACATTGTTGATTCATCTAGGAAAGACCAAGCCCTCATACACGCACCCCCCCGGGGAACACCTGCTCCCACCTGCGGTCGGCATGCGCTCGGCGCTGGACGGTACCTGTTGGGGCTCCAGGGGATGGTGGGGGTCAGGCTGGTGTCGGGGAACAGGATGCCGTTATCCTTGATCCTATCCAGTGCATAGTGCATCTCGCAGAGGGGCAGGCGGTTCAGCTGGAACTGCAGCTCCACCTGTCGGGCACAACAGCAACGTCAAGTCCCTCCCGCCGGCTCCGAAGCCTGAAGCAAGTCCTTTGCAATGACCAAGTCTCTGCTTTACCGAGTGTCACACTGGGAATTCCTTATGCACTCACATCAGATAGACATGTCACACTGTTGTCCTTATAAACACTAGAAAAATACCCACACAGGGCGTATGGGAATAGACAGGCTGGCCAGAGACCTTTGTTCCCGGACTGTTAAATGAAGACGATGAACACCACAGACTTATCGTGTTTAAAAACCAGCCCACATCCAACATATTAACTTGCGATTTTTTAAACCTTCAAATCCTAATGTTGGGAGCAGGAACACCAGATTGACCTGACTTTGATGCAGCCGACGAGGGATCCAATTTTTAACACGGAGAGGCATCGGAATTTAGGGCCATCCCTCCTGTCCCATGAGCGTGCCACTTCTCTTTGTAGGCCACGCTACAGACACTCTGCCCCGAAACGATGAAGAGGCTGGGAGAAATCTACCGCCACAAGTTGCTTAAAGACCTGGATATCAGAAAAGCTCCCAGATGTGAGCTCTCACACTATCGCACCACAGGTGGAGTTGTGATTAGTTTAGTCTCCAGCTTCTAAAACACGAGGCGCTTTGATTCTCCTGCACTTTGGCTTCTCCGTGTCTAAATAACAGACAACAGTGGCCTTCACCAGCGGGTAATTGGCTACTCAGAGGTCAGTTTTGCCATTGAGACAAAAAGAAAATGCCACTCTCGAGCAAAATAATCTGTCAGATTAATCTCCTGTCTTTTAAACTTTTTTAAATCGTTTTCAGAGCAAGGCTTGCGAAGGCATGTAACCTTTCCTAACTTGGAATCGATAGTGCAGTCTTTCACCTTCAAGTCCTTAAAGCCGGCTTTTAAAAAAATCTGTGCTTAGCAGATGCAGAGCAAGGTTTTTCAATTCTGAAGAACCAAACCATCTGAAAAGCTGCTGTGCATGAATGGAACCAGTAACAGCAGCCCTACAAACCAGAGCAACAACAGTTAGCTCCTGGCACACCTTTTCTGACAGAGCACCAACAATGGATATGAAACGTCAGTGGAGTCACTTTCAAAAGTCACTGAAAGTTTTTTATTTTTAATTATTTCTCCTAAAAATGATCCATGTGTTTTTCCACTTATTGTCCTATTAAATGTGAAAAAAAGGTCTGACGTGATTTGTCTTGATTTCAGCCTTTACGTCAACAAAAGCTGAAATTTCAGGAAGGGTGTGTAGACTTTCGATATCCTCTGTGTTTTAAGATGTCTCTGCCAATCAAAGCTCCCAGCATGTGCGCTGCTCTGGCCTGCACCAGGGTGGCCAGCGGGACCCGCAGTGGCTGATCAGGAGCAGGCCTCCATGTGTGACGGCACAGCAGTTCCACTCAGTGGGGGCCTGCAGCAGCTCCAGGTTTTACCGAAAGGGGGAGCAGCACGCTACAATGCCCAGGCCATGCTTCGCTGGTTTGCCTCCACGAACTGGTTTTGCACTATGCTTGAGACCCAGACAAAAGGGCTAAAATGACCCAGCTAAGCTCATCCGGATCAGCGAAACCCCCTTCCTCATGTCCTCCTCTCGGGACCCGAGGACTGCACGCGTGGGAAGCACTGGTACGAAAAAAAACGCCCATATGAAACAAGACAAGACACTCATTCTGCACCCACTGCACAGCAGCAGGCCCAGATCCCTGGACACCTCCACCACCCCGGAGACTCTCTGGCGCCTTGAGCTGCGCTCATAAGACACATCACGACAGCGCCGGGACCCCAGCCTTCAGGGCTCTCGTTCCTTCCCAGCTCGTCTCCCCAGAGGGCCGGTTACCTGCAGCTCGTGGTCGGCCTGCAGGCCCAGCTCCTCGCAGCAGTCCCTGCACACCCTCAGGAAGATGTGCTCCTTGGTTTTCTCCTCGATCACGGCTTCGTACACCTTCTCTTTGGTTCCTGACGCCTGCGCCCTGCTGTCCTTGCTGATCGGCAGCAGCAGGACAGAGTTGACTTTGGTCATCACCAGGCGGCCGGCCAGCGTGTCTTCGGACAGCGTCTCGGTCAGCTTGAAGCGGCCGAACAGCTGGCCGTTCTGGGCGTACTTGGCCCCCCCAGCGATGCCGGTGAGCATGAAACTGGCGACGAGCTGCAACTGGACTTTGATGTTGAACCTGGAAGGAAACAGAAATGCGTTTTATCAAGTCATCTGTGCGCTGCGCTGAAGAGCAGGGGGGGGGGGAGGAGGAGAGAGACTTGTACTCGTTGCAGCTGGATTTGCGGACAAGAAGTGTCCGGAGCCTGAACTGGACTGCAGATCCGCTCGTCCACAAGCCGACCACCTGTTTCCCCTTCACGAATGGTCAATGCTTAACTCACGGCAAGACCATGACCATTGAGAACGTCAAGAAGAAACCAGATGAGGAACTGAAACTTGTGGCTTTTAAATGCCTTCTAGGCACATCTTAAAGGGAAAGAGAATCAAGAAAAAAGGCCATAAATAATGGAAAATAAAGTCCTGGAACAGACAGCAATAGTCACTTTCTCTTATTGGATTTCCCAGAAGGTTACTCCTGTGACTTCTGTGTAATCGGGTTTGTATCACTCTAATAACTTAATAAGTCTGCTGGTCCGCTTCAGATATTTTATAAGAAATAAACATAAAAATCCCTACCGAGCAGCAGGTGCTGCATTAGCAATGAAATTGCAAATCATTTCCATTTTAAAAGAAATGAATTCTATTCTAATACAAATCTCAAACCATCTCAATTCTCAGGAGACACCTTTAGGACATGCATTATTAAAATGCTTAAACTGCACCCACCCACATCCACCATACTCTCTCTTCTGCTAAAAAAAAAAGAGGTGCTCTCCTCAGTTGAAGAGCTACCCTGCCACCTAGTGGACATGAAGTACACGCAGCAATCAGACGTTCATAATCGTACGTAATTTCCCAAGAAGCTTCCAGAACTTAACATCGCCAGCACCTTGTTGCAACAAGTTTTCTTGTGCAGTACCTTCACTTGAATATAAAAAGTGAGCACGTCACATAAACATGCAAAAGGTTTCCATCTTTTTGTTTACTGAGGTGCTTTACAGAATGTCAATAAACCATCAGATTCTCTGTAAAAACACTAAGTTATAGATCATAGAAGAGTGTGTATAAGTACAGGAAATGCATTAAAAAAATACAAACTGGAAAAGCATCAACACGACCAGCAGACTGCCACCGCGAGATGGAGGAAACACTGTGGAGTCCCCCGGGAGCCCAAGCAGTACCCCTTCCAGCGCTCCGCCGCGGTCACCCCAACGGGGCAGGGAGTCCCCAGTCGGTTGCGGTCACCCCCGGGGGCAGAGCTGCTGTGGTGAGCATGGGGTTTGTACAGTCCTAGACGTTCCCCCCACCACCACCACCACGACCGAAACGTTCCTCCATCCAACCTCCTTGTACTTGTACACTCACTTGCCAACCTCCTTGTACTTGTACACTCCCTTGCCAACCTCCCTGTACTTGTACACTGCCTTGCCAACCTCCTTGTACTTGTACACTCCCTTGCCAACTTCCAACCTCCTTGTACTTGTACACTTGCCAACCTCCTTGTACTTGTACACTCCCTTGCCAACCTCCAACCTCCTTGTACTTGTACACTTGCCAACCTCCCTGTACTTGTACACTCCCTTGCCAACCTCCTTGTACTTGTACACTCCCTTGCCAACCTCCTTGTACTTGTACACTTGCCAACCTCCCTGTACTTGTACACTCCCTTGCCAACCTCCTTGTACTTGTACACTCCCTTGCCAACCTCCTTGTACTTGTACACTCCCTTGCCAACCTCCAACCTCCTTGTACTTGTACACTCCCTTGCCAACCTCCTTGTACTTGTACACTCCCTTGCCAACCTCCTTGTACTTGTACACTCACTTGCCAACCTCCCTGTACTTGTACACTCACTTGCCAACCTCCTTGTACTTGTACACTCCCTTGCCAACCTCCCTGTACTTGTACACTCACTTGCCAACCTCCTTGTACTGCGCGATCTCCTCGATGTAGAGCAGGTCGTGCAGCCGGGACTGGTAGTTCTCCTTGGTGAGCGTCTTGTCCAGCACGGACTGGGTGAAGAGCTGGTCCGCGGACAGAGGGATCTGGTACCGGGCCAGGAGGCTGCGCTCCAGCTCCATGGTCTCGTTGGGCTCGAACTCCACGATCGTCTTGCAGCAGGAGTCCCAGCGTTTCACTGACAGCAGGAGCTGCTGCCTCGCCTGCATCAGGTGCTCGAGGTCTGCAGGGCCGAGCAGGACCAAAACTCAAATATTCTGACAAATTAATGAGGCCCTGGGACTCATCTCAATTTTAACCAATTCAGAAAACTCAAATGTGACTGATGGCAACTGTATCGGCACAACATCAAAGCTGACCAAGTCAAAACCAGTGGTGGAATGAAAAAGACAAGGCGGGGTGCTCGTTAACAAGGAACCAAACCACAGCCAGAATACGGGAAGACTAGTCCAAGAAACACCGCCCCACAACCCTCCACAAACAAATGAGAGGGCACCCCCAGAGAGAGGCACATCTGGGTACAGGGCAAGAATAGCAAGAGCTGTGATATTGTGGAGACTAACATCTGGCTGTGGCCACTGTCGTCGGAGAATAGGTCATTTTCAGAAACCGGGGTCTGGGGCAGACCCTGGGAATGTCCATCAGACTAACGGTGTGGGAGGGGGGTAAACCTACAGAGCATTAAAAAGTCGCTACAGCAGACAGATCCGCCAAGGTATGGCGTTTCAAAGGTGCAAAGGTCTAGGGCTTGACCACCCAGCGACATCGCTCCTTTACCTGGTGTTTTCACCTGCATTAAAAGGACAGCGTAGAGTCCTAGAGGGCGCCAATCGCAAAGCCCGACTGGTTATGATGGCGCCCCAGCTTGTGATTTTAAAAAGCATCGACTACAGGCTGCAGTCCTGGATCGGCAGCTCCCACACTGTGGGCAGGCGATCCACTGAGGCTGCCTACGGCTGCCGGGCTCACAGCGGAGGCAGCGATGGCCTGAGTCTTGAGCACAGCTGTTCAGCCTCATCCCTAGCCGAGTCTCGGCGTGAAAAAAAAAATCTGGAAAACCTACAGCACCCGCTTGGACTCTGCAATTCCAAGCTCCCTTCCCCCCCCCCCCCAAACAGGACTGAGCTGAAGGGGCACCGCCCGCCCCAACACCAGCGATCGGATACAGTCGCACATTCTGGAACGTACCCTCGATGGAAGCGGCATCCACCATGACTCTCTGCATCAGCACGGGCTCCGAGCCAAAGTCGAAGACGATCGTCTGCCGAAACGTCCCGAATATCTCCGTGCTAAAGCCCACGACGACCTCGTAGACGCAGTGGTCCATTCCGTTCTGGCCCACGCTGCCTCCCACCCACTCCTGGCAGCTCTCCGGGACCTGCTGCCGCAGCAGGCTGGAGGCGTCCCCAGTGGACACCGCGGTGATGCCGAAGTGGGGCCGGTGGGCGTCGTACAGGAGAGCGATCCGGTACAGCGTCCTGGCCGGCTGGGGGGCATCGAGAACATGTTTTACACCGCGCGCAGTCCCGTGCTCCACCGAGCAACGGCGACGGAGGGAGAGCGACACTTGGAACAAAGCAACAAACATCTCGCTTCATCAGTGTAACTTCACATCACTGAACGTATTATCCGCAAGGCAGAAACGTTGGTAGCAAACCTACAGGTACAAGAACTAACCTCCTTTTCTAGCTCTCTCGATATTAATCTGGCATCACATGTTGCATTAGGGGAAATGCATTCACAAGAGGCAAAGGGCCGAAAGACGGCCGTATCCGTTCTGACCTTGCAGCAGAGCGTAAACGTCCAGGAGTGGCACGACTTCTTGGTGGTGACCGTGACCGACAGATCGGAGCTGTGCTCCACACTCACTCCTTCCAGGTATTCGCTGAGCTGAGAACAAGGCAGGAGAAAAGGGCCGTGGCTCAAAACGCTACATACAGAAAGGCAGTGACAGGCACAAAATGGTCATCTTTACTTAAAATATGCGTGCGTGTCCGTCTGAAAGCGTGCTCATTCCAAGGTTTCCAAACTCCAGTCTTTGGGGTCCGTAAGGGAGTGAGGCTTCTAGGTCTCATGAAGTTACAAGCGGTTCATCGCTGACCCAGTTAAGGTTAAAACGGGGTTTAAACTGGCCTCCAGCTGCAGAGACCTGCTGGATTCCAGATTCCCAGGCCCCGAGCTGGGATCCCCTGCTTTGTGCACTGCTCCACTATCAGGTGTATATTTCTACCCTCCTGCAGTGCACATTCTCAAAAGCTAACTGCAATGCCTCAGACACAATACACACCTGCACTATGCACTTTTTGCATGGTCTACCATGGGTGTTTTTTTCTCACTACTACATATTTATTGTCCCAAAACATATTTATTGTTCCTGTTGTTATTATTTATTATGTTTGTAATGTACTGCCAACATTGTGTGGTTTTATCGGTTGTACTGTGCATGTCCCGAGAGATGAGCGTATTTACAAATTCCAATGTACGGCAATAAACTACTGTACTACTATATTTCATATATTTTAACAGAATTGCCCCTGAAGCGGGAGCCTTCGTCCTCCCCCTCCCTGGCCGTTGTGAAAGCAGCACAGGCTAGATGGATGCTGCCCACCTCCGGGACTGGAGCCCAGGAGTTTCATTCCAACTCGGCTCTTATTAAATTCAACCTCCATTACGCTGCTGACTCATCCGGACCAATTTGCCAGCTTCGCCCAGCTCTTCAGGTGCCTCCGCATTAAAAAGACCCAGACAACCAGCAGAGCGTCCGGCCTCCCAGGACCAGGACTGGCCAGACGTGGCCCCGAATCAGCCTGCCTGTGAGACTACTGGCCGCCCAGTCCATGTCACAGCAACTGGGCACTCTAGCCTCGTCATGAAAGGGCTTGGGAGTCACTATCCTGCTTTGACTCGCAAAACTACGCAGCATCTCATCCTCAGCGGAGCACCACTGCGGTTAAATCGGTCCGATTTCTGAGCCCCGGGAACGACACTGCCGCTGCATTCCCTGCCTTAAAAGGGGCCATGCCGTGAATTTCACCTGATCTAACCTGAACAATCTGCAAAGCTGCAACAGCAGTGGGAGGGTTACTTTTGCTTATGGCTTTGGGGGGCAGGGGAGAAGGCAGAATGGGAAAATCCTTCATGTGATCCGGCTGTCGGGAAGAACAGGGAGCCCGAGCGTTTTTTCTTGCGGCCCTGGTGTTAATCCACAGCTTTATGCTCTGGTGCGCTCGCCGCGTGAGAGAAGCAAGCCGTACCACTTTCTCCGGAGACAAAGAGTTCATCCATTTCTCAATGAGGGCCTCCATGTAATTCCCAGTGAGCTGCTTGCCTTCCTGCTGCTGCTGCTTCAGCCGGATCAGCCTGGAAGCGTATCTCTTCTGCCACTCGGTCAGCTCCTCCTGCGAATGCGCCGAGGTGCACTGAGCACCATATCTGCAAATCCTCTGCTCTAAAAACCTACACGGGGGAGAACCACAGCTTTTCATAAGGACTTACAGATACTACACAACACATTTTATCATACCTGCAGTAACCTGATCAGCACAAGACACTGCCAGAGCACAAGAAAACACCTGCGCATCTTCCAGTTTTTCCCCTTCTGAACTTCAACACACCCCCGGCACACGCCAACGGCACGGTTCGGCCAGCCTTTTAGAAAGCCATCAGTAAACACAACCGGCATGGAGGTGTGCCTGCACGCTGCTCTCAAGAGGAACACCGCTGGGGTAATAGAGTATATCCAAACCGCTGAGCTGAGCAGTGGGTCGTGCTAGAACTCAGCTGCTGCAAGAAACTACTTTCGTACAAGTTTTAAGACAAGTCGGGCGTCATGCCCCAAACTTTTATGCGACAACAGACAAACCGCTGACCTCAACTCCAGCTCACAGACCAACGCGCGGACTCTTGCATTATCTGAGCGTGCGTCTGAGAGCACCTGGCCGGCCACATTACCTTTTGCACAGCGTGTACTCCTCGCTGCTGGTCACCCCCCGGGGAGGAGGCCGAAAATGCCACCCATCCTGCTCGTCTGCAGAGAGAAACCAGAGCACAGGTGTAACGTGTGGCCCCTGACACAGGCACTCTAACAACAGGCAAACTGCAGCCTGGGCAGTCTGCGCTGGCCGTGAACAATGACTCGAAAAGGACACGGGGTCTTACTTTCAGGCCTGAACTCCTTCTCGACATAGTGCTTTAAATCAAATACATAAATGCACCAAGGTAAGAGGGCAGACAGAAAAGAAGCAATAAAACAGGGGTCAGACCTATAATAGGTAACAGCGGACATCTGAAAGGGAACAGTTTGGTTTTGATTTCTTTCTGCAGAAGAGCCATGTGCTTACCTTCCTCATTGTCTTCTGTGCACTCCGAGGCCATCAGTCTACTTACTGTCTGTTAAGCGCATCAAACAGCCAGTGTTAGACAATTGCAACGAGGTGCAATAATACTGCATGAAGGCATACAAGAAATTGAGTTTTTTTTGAGAGAATCCCCACTTCATGAAAGGAAATCTTCAGACTAGTACTGCTATTTTTTTGTGCGAAGGGCTCTCTTAAACCGGAGAAACTGGCTGCAAGTGGGGATAATTACAAGATTTCAGACAGCCCCTGTCTGCAGATGCATTAGCAGGTTTTTCACAAAATCAAATAGCGCTACACAGTCTGCGCAGTAATAGCAGCCGGAGCTCTATGCAGTGATGACAATTTCCCACTGAACAGAGGCTTGATCCATTTTGATGTTTTGAGGAAATAAATTCCCATTTTAAAGCTTAAAACTGTTCAGGTCAAAGTAAAGCAAGATGTTTCCTTTGTAATGTAATAATCATGAAGGATCCAGGACCTGGTGTTGACTTAGATTACAGACAAAAACCCACAGACGGTAAAATCTGAAATGACTCAAAACTGCTCTGCAGTTGGACTCTTATTTCCATCCCCCGCTTAAGCACAAAATGACTCATTTGATTAAAATATAAAAGGAATCGTAAAACCTGAGGACTTCCCAAAATAACTTTTTCATCATGAATGTTGCACATGACTGGTGCCAAGACTGTCTATAATCCTGTACAACACCAGGAAACCGCTGATCTAAAAACATTTTCCAGCATACACATGTTGATTCTGAGACTTGCATTGGTATTTCCAAATGCAACTTGGTAATTTCCCAGAACCATACTCAACAAGCACGCTTACTTCCATCTCGGAGAGAAGCATTTTCAATCTGGTCAAATCCTTCGTCACCATCCCATTCTAAAGTGAAGAGATATGTTTAAGAGACATGCAGCACACACTGAACTTTTGCAGAAACCAATATACAGTACAAGAAAAAGCAAAAACTCTTCATTTCCCCTTTCCCTCATTTTGACATGCAGAGGGTTGACTCACCACTGCTTGATCTCTCTATGCATTTAAATTGAAACCACAGAGCGCGGGGATGAGAATCCTTTGCCCAAGTTAACTCCCTATCACAAAAGATTCGGATACTACCACATGCACAGGAAGTCTTTACATAAGGACACGCTCAAGAGCAGAGTGTCAGTTTGGTTTCCATTAATGCATCGCCCAGCTCCTATTTAATCAGCAAAACCTACACACACTTCACATATAATATCTACAGACATTCATTCCCTTACGTACATTCAATCCGTTTTGTCCCATTAGTTGTTTACAATTACTACTCACTGCATTTAACTCAATTAATCATTAATGAAGTAACTGAGTAGCTTTTGAGGACTGACGGCAACTAATTCATGTCCATACAATACAGTCCTGCAAAACGCACTGCTGTGGTTTCACACCAGCACTCTGAATACTATATTACACAATCCCCAACTACACCTAATTTCAAAGTCTAATTCATGTTCACTACAAACACTTCAAGAAAGGATTCAAGCTTTTCTTCTAGAAGGACAGAAAAAAAAATAGTTTTAAAAGCTAAACGTTCTGTTTTCTCTTTGTTGCCTAACAAAGCCCTGAGCCCCAGGTGCTGCTGTTCTCTCGACAACAGGATGTTTTTTCGGCATTAAGTACTCATCGTCAACACTCTTTAGAAAGGCTTCAGTGCAAAGCCTTAATTAGTGTAAAAACATGTTCCATGGCAAGGCGGCGGCGGCGGCGGCGGCGGCAGGCGTGCTCATCCACGCAACGATGACAACACGCCGCCTCGCTGTGGCTGCGGGCTCGTATCACACAGGTACCTACGGCACAGCCTTGCACGCCGAGGACACAGAGCGGGGACTTCAACCTTCCCCGAGTATTCGTGGAAAAACGGCGGGATTTACCAGCGGTTCCCCGAACAGCGACTTGTTCAGGACGCCAGACACCTCCTGCAGGCTTCCCTCGGCGAGCAGGCAGCGAAGCACGGCCTGGAACGAGCTGCCTCCCTTCGCCAGCCCCTCAGCCAGCACTGCAACAGCAAAGCAGCAAGGCCTTCAGCTCAACAAACCCCTGACCGCAGTTATACTCGTTACACCGGGGTGACATGGGGGCACATTGGTCAGCGTTGCTAATGCAGCGCTGGGGCCCTGGGCTGCTGTCTGTGTGGAGTTTGCATGTTTGCTCAGGTCTCCCCCGGGTGCTCCAGTTTTCTCCCACAGTCCAGCACATACAGTCCAAAGACATACTGGCAGGTTAAATGGCTTCTGGGAGGCCCAGTTCAGTTTGTCACAGGCACAAGTGCAAGGAAAGGCTTGTATTGACCCTGCCCAGCGCCTGGCTCTTGCTGGGAAAGCCTCCAGCTCCCCCATTACCCTGAATTAGATCAAGCGGTTAGAAAAGGGATGGATGGATGGACTGATGGATGGATGGATCAGTTGTTACACAGATCATTTTGAAGCAGAATCCACCAGGCACTGGATCGTTCACCCACTAACAGGGAATGCGAGCAGGGAGTAGACGGTTGCCAGACAGGTGAGTTTTACCCTACTGGCGAAGTGCTGCTACAGGAGGGATCCTATTCAGTACGAGAAGAACCGCAGGTTCAGATATTTGGCGTCTGCGCTTGGCTGAGGAGCCGATGACGCAGAACTGCCACATGTGGGATTATGACAGAACCAAACTAAACTAGGTGGAGGAGATCTTAGAGAAGATCCTGTGTCAGAACCACGAACGTGATTGTGTCACTGAGGGCCCAGGCCAACTAACTGCACACTGCTGCTCAGCCAGACTTGAACCCGTGGCCACCGAGCTCAGCCTGCACTCAGGAGAGCATCTTTACAGGCTGAGCCAGTGGGGGAAAAGCCTCAATTAAAAGTAAACGGTAAACTGAAAGTTCATCTCGCAATCATACTGTGGCTCCCTCTCTTCAGGTCGAACACTCCTGTCTTAATTGCTACTGCTTGTAATGGCCAATCTGCACGCAGGACGAGTGTCTTTGAGAAGAGACAACTTCCTGTTTCCAGTGGCCAGGCCCGTGCTCTTTAAAGCGCCTTGCACCCTTGCAGAAACAGCACACTAACGTTACAGAAGCCACTGAAACAATTTCAGAAAGCAAAGTGGGGAATATATCCAATGTCTCATGATGGCACCATCCCATGCTGCCATTCCAGCGTACCAGAGAGGAAGTCCACCCAAAATCCAGCAGCACGGGCCCTCCGTCAATACATTTCGGAGGAAAGCAAGAACCATCATCACCCAACACCAGGAAGGCCCGCTACAATTAACAGCGGAGAAACCTGAACTTAGGGTGAAAGTGACAAATATCTTTAGAAAGCTGCTTACTGAAGTAAATGAATAGTGTTAGCACTACATTACATTCTTATGCATTTTACAACCATGTCTCAACAAATTCCACCCCAGTCCTGCTGCTCCGGTCTTTTTAACAACAGCCATGTGAACCAGCCGTTCCTGCATTCTAGCGAATGAATGTTAGGGACTTACCATGCTTGCAGTCTTCATCTGCTTGATCGTAGTTCTTCTGTTGGCATCGGAGCAGAAACAAAGAACACTGCATTACTATTCCAGCTCCACACTATTCGTATTAAGTGTCAGCAAAAGGTCATATAAAAGGTGAATATTCCAACAGCACTTAAACCAGCACATCCCACACTTTGCACAGAGCTGTTTGCACGTGAGGCTGCCGATTAGCAAGGTGTGGAGACCGGCAGCAGTGTGAGGTTCCCTTGTGCTGCTGGCTCAACCCCAGCCCACAGGAGTTATGAGGATTGTCAAGGCTGGCAGGCTGTCAAGCAGCACTGAAAGCTATCTGGGCAAAACAGCAGAGAAACCCAGAAAATGTGAAAGACTGAAGGAAAGTGAGATAATGCATAATGGCAGCTAAAACTAATTTGTGGCTACAAATCATAACGTGAAGAGGCCATTCATTATACATGGAGGAGGATGGAGCGGGGGTGGATAGATCAATATTAATCAACCATTATACCCTCTATAATGACACAATTTACTACATAATTGCTTATTTAGGGCCGCCTATCTTAATTCGGATGAACAATGAATACCAGCAGCCTGGTTTCTTAAGAAATCTCACATTTTCAACTGTTCCATTTAAGCACACAAGTTCCACTATAAACACAAACATGACTTTGATGGGCACCACTGTGTGCTGGCAGGCTGTTCCCCTGTATGTCCTTGTAACCTGTGCTGGCAAGCAGTGCCCCTGTGTGTACACAAAGCACATGCCAAAAGGCATTGCCCCTGTGTGTGCTAATAGCCTGTAGCCTGTGCCGAAGGCCAGCGCCCCTCTGTGTGTCCAGGCAGGCCTGTGCCGCAGGGCAGTGCCCCTCTGTGTGTCCAGGCAGGCCTGTGCTGCAGGGCAGTGCCCCTCTGTGTGTCCAGGCAGGCCTGTGCTGCAGGGCAGTGCCCCTCTGTGTGCCCAGGCAGCCCCTCTGTGTGTCCAGGCAGGGCTGTGTTGCAGGGCAGTGCCCCTCTGTGTGTCCAGGCAGGCCTGCGCCGAAGGCCAGTGCGTACTCACCAGCTGCAGAAGAGCTGCTATCCTGAACAGCAGGGCCTTGCTGCGCAGGAGGCCATGTGTAGGCGGGCTGCGGGGCCGCAGGCTTAGGGCGAGGAGCGCCTCCGTGCAGTGCTTCACCGCCGCCTCGTACTCCCGCCTGCCCAACGATGCACACGCGTCTTCACATGACTTCTCTGGCCTCCTGTCTGCCATGACTTAGGGACAGAATTCCTGACGAAAACAAGACCAAAAGGCTTTAAAATAACCACGTGCAGACACGCACACACTGCCTGCCTCACACCTCCTCGATTCCTTCCTACAGAGGCCAGGCTGCCCCCTCTTCACAACTCTGACCTCATCGGCGCCTTCGGCGTCTGCCCGCCGAGCACATTCCTCGGGAACAAAGGGAGGTGGGGTCATTTCTGCTTCTTTTAACACGTCTGCCTCCAAGCATGGAGGAGTCTGACATGTCTGTCACTAGTGTCACAGTGTCACAGCGCCCCAGCTCTGGTCGCATCAAGAGCCACCCTGAGCGACCCGCCAGCTGAATGAATGGCACTTCCGATGCTCCAGTCTTTCCTGAAGTCAAACACGTGTTTGGCCCCAACACCGCTAACTGAAGCGACCCGCTGCCAAACCAAGGAATCCACTATCTTAACAGCCTAAACTCCCGATGACAAAATAAAACCCAGGATAACCTGACAAGCAGACCGTGTTGTTGTGGAGATGCAAAATTGATGGTTGCACAGGATTAATAAGAAACTACATTTCGGACCATTTTTAACAAATCGGCACGCAACGAGCCCGCCCGACAAAGCAATCCTGCGAGGGCAGACCACTAGTAATCTCTCTTATATCGTCCATGAGACATGTACACAACACAGTCTGATCCCTTAATTTACAGCTGCTGTGGATGAGACGTGCTCCCTGTGAAATTCGAGTTAGCAGCGTGAGAACAAGCTAGCTCAATACCTCTAATACCCTGTATTGTGTTTCTGCTGTGCATCGACACAGTGCGTTTCAATGCCTCCATTTATTTCCTAACTGCTTCTTCCAATTCAGGGTCGCAGGGGAGCTGGAGCCTATCCCGGCAAGCAAATGGGCACAAGGCAGGATACACCCTGGACAGGACGCCAGTCCATCGCAGGGCACACGGACACAGTGACACCAGGGGCCAATTGTACCGGAAGCCAATTAACCTACCAGTACGTCTTTGGATTGTGGGAGTAAACCGGAAAATCCAGGAGAAACCCGAACAAACCTGGGAAGAACGTACAAATTCCACCTGAATAGCACTCCAGGTGTGGGACTGAACCCAGGGCCCCAGCACTCTGAAGCAGCAATGCTAACCACTGCACGTGCCCTGTATCTCAACCCTGTCGGACAACCACAAACTAAATTACATGTTTGCAAAGTTGTCCACTTACCTTCTTTAGGCTAAAAGCTTAAACGTCTTTTGGACCAAACCTATGGCAGACGGCAAATATCCTTTTCTAGATAAAAATTTGCTTCCACGGCATATACGTTTATTCCACTTGAGATTTACAACACTACCCTGAGTCTCAGGCTAAGAAATGGAACCCAAAGAATAAATAACCCATGTGGTGCGGAACTGAGGAAAAAGGAACTATAAAATGACTTAGATTATGTTCATCAAGGGTTTGAGTGCCTTTACACTTCCTGACAAGGTGTTCACTGCTTCAGCTCCATCGTGAAGCTGAGGCTGGAGACCAGCTCCCCTCTGCTCAGAAGTCTGAGCAGGTTATGTTTCTTAAAAAATGTCATGTAACACACAACTAAACCTTAACCGTGCTGGAAAATACACGACTGATTATGATTTTTTTTTTTAACAAGGCCACTGCCTGGTCTAGAATAATAGACCCACAGCAACTCTCCGGCACTTCACACCTCAGAAGGTGAAGAAAAAGCCTTCTCACTGAGCAACATAAATCAATGGAAATTTCATTGGCAATCCCTCCCACGCCAAAACAGACAGCCTGCCCTGGTCAATGCAGTGCTCTAATGTTACACTCCAAGCTCTGCATGCCTGGGACACAGACTCTTCCTTTAGGAGACAATCGGAGCACAGAGGGCACATTCCGACACCACGAACCATGAGAAGAGACAGACTTTAAAAGAAGCCCAGAGCCACTGCCTTGACCACAGCAAAGGGCGAGTCTGCATGGAGCTTAGTTGCTGTACTGCACGCGAGCGCAAAGGGTCATGAGAACAGGCCTCAGGACGGTTTCTGGGACCTGCAGCGGGGTAAGGAGGAGCTCTCGCCCGCTCCCCCGCGTCGTGACCCAATCGGTCACAATCGTGGACAACCCCAGACACGAGCACGGAGAGAAATCCTGCTCCCAGTGTCTCGACCAGTACGGCCACTCGCTCACGGGTGCTCAGAGCGCAACACGGGTCCCCGACAATGCTGGTTCGAGCCAGGCCTTCCAGGAACTCCCACAGGGGTTTGTGGGCCCTGCCGTTGACAGTACACGCCCTTCAGTGCTAAACCCAAACGCCTTCAAGGGAAAACCGTCTTCCCTGTCCAGGAGTCCAGAATGCAGAAATAAAGGAACAAACCCATCAGAATTGCAAAAACCGGACCGGACTCACGTAGCCCTCAGTAATAATTCTGAGGGTCGCCCTGCCCCAAGAGGACACGTGGCCTCTCCGCCAGCCTGGCACAGAGGATCTCGCAGACTGGGGCACGAACTCTGGTCCCGGAGGTTCCTGCTCGATCAAGACCTGGGAAACAGAGCTGCACACTGGTGGTGGTGGAGGGGAGTCCCCATTACCCGTAAAGCGCTTTGAGTGAAGTGTCCAGAAAAGCGTAATATAAGTGTAAGCAATTGTTAATTATTATTATTATAATCTGAATCCTTATCCACTTCATTTGTCCCAGTAAGTCACTGATGTCCAGGACAGAGTGAAAACCACCAACATGAAGCAGGAGGACCAGAGCGGCCCACCGGCCAGCTGCTCTAGGAGTTGAGGGTGGAGCAGCAGGTGGCGCCCTTCCCTCTGGCTCACAGTTTCTAAGGCCCCAGTGTGGCAACGGGGGGACACTGTTCTGCAGAAGGCACCGTCCTTCCGATTAGACGTTAAACTGAGGTCCTGACTGCTTGGTCATTAAGGTCCCACAGCACTGTTTGCAAGTGTAGGGCTGTTAACCCCAGTGTCCCAGTGCGTGCTGGACTGGAGCGGTCCGGCCTCCCTAAAGTCACAGGAGGGATATGTAAAGCACTCGGGGATCTTCTCGGAAGAAAAGTACCATATAACTTCGCAGAATCGTCAATTAATTACTTTTTAATTATCTCATATCAGAGCATTTGGAAAAAAGGGGTGTCAGACGGTGGGAAGGATCGCTTGTCGCCCCCAGGGCTCAGAAGTGCGGGACCCCAGGACCCCCGCAGAGCTGTCACAATGAAAAGCATCCTTGAGCACACTGGTCTCTCGGCGAATGGGATCCTGGGGTTCCCGAGACACGACGCCCAGTGACGAGCTCCTTCTTGGTGCCGCGCTTTTCCCCCCCAATTCCTGGCATCCAGGGATCGAGGATACACACTGAGCGACCCTCAAGGCACATTTAACTCAAAACAGCAGATCAAGAAGCAGATCTGTGGAAGAAACGGCCCTGAACTATAACACACTCCCTGAGGTCACATTCAGCATTTACAGCGCGTTTATAATCCACAGTTGTATCTTATAAAAAAAGTCTTTATCCTGTTTTTACGAGTAGGTCCATGAACACGGGTACTGACACCAATAAACAGCTCAAACATAATGAACTCTATCCCCCACCCCCCAGACATAACATTAGTGACCTCCGCAGTTATAACCATTTCTGTTCTTCAAGTTCAGGCGCAACGACAGGGAACCAGTCCCGGATAAAAACCGAGTGTATAAAAGCAGATGGGTCCGATCAACGAACTTAAATGTATACAGCTGGCAGAATAAAATGCCACTAAGTGTGCAAAGAAACCAGCTGTACTGTATGCCCATCCTGCACCAGCTGTGTGTCTCTGCAAACCAACACCACCTTTCGCCATGACCTACACTCGAGCAAGGCACACCACCAAAAATAAACACCACCCACTTAAAACGGAATGACAGCACGCCAGCCCACAGAGACACTGGCTGCTGCAGTGGCTAATGTCTTTGCAGAGTCTCCGCAGGGTTTCGTGCAGGACAGGAGGTCTTCCATGAAAAGTCCCCCTCACTCAGATGTGCTTCTCTGAAGATACAGGAAATGTAATCAAAAAGCACAGGGTAACCACAGCACCGAGCCTTAAAAATTAATAAAAACAACAGACAAATCCACCAGTGACGCTTGGACATCCACAGTGGAGAACTGGTCCCGGTGTCTACAGGCAGATAAGCTTCATATTAAAAAAGTCTAACAAAGCACCGATCTACCTGAAAAAAGTTTGCTACGGTACATTACGGCTTCTTGCTCACCCTTTGCTATTGCAAAGGTTGCTATGGCAAAACAAATTAACTGGGGCTGTTTTTTCTTCTTCTTTGGAGTACCCGCCGATTCCCTGCGGTCTTCCCGCTGTATCACACAGACTGTGACTCAGGGGTGACCGAACGATGATGGCATCCAATCTAATCGCACGCTCATGCTTCCACTTGTGGTAACCGTGGCAGAAGAACTGGAAAGGGGCATCTGGTTGTGAAGGCTGCCCATCGGCAAACGCCGCATAACGGCAATCGTCCCCCAGGGCTGTTTCACCTGAGCTGTGGTGCCCCGTCAGAAACAGCGCTGCCGAAAACTACCTGGTCAACTTTGGGCGGGTTACAGGTCGTTTGCTCCTCAGATTGCACTTGGTAATGAACCAGAAATTGAGCAGGTGGTGTTATTTTAACTTTTATGGGAACACATCTTTACAGTAACAATCCTATGTTCATTTTTTTTGGGGGGGGGCTGATGTTCTTAACCAAGAGGATGAGGTCTCTGTGGACTCTGCTGGGGGTTCAAAGGTTTTTTGTTCTCACCTCAAGACCTAACTCGTGTGTAAGATCAACACTGTTGAACGGTTATCAGCTCTGGAGCCTGACACACTAGCCACCGTGTCTGCTGATCTCAGCTTTACAGACCACAGCAGGAAATGATTACAGAACCCTTTCCCTAAGACACCGAAAATTTATCTTTTTTTTTTTTTTGGCCGTGCAACTCGTGGCGCAGTTTGCACGAACAAGTAACAGGTTTGGCTAGGCACTAAGCCGCAGCCGCCCAGCTGCAAGCACATCTGAGTGGAAGAAGGAAATTTTCCAATCGGGAGGCGCAAAGGAATTAAAAAAATAAAATAAAACTACGGGCTGAAGAAACGTGCCGTCTTTCATCTCGACGCGACCTCCTCGGTCGGCGTTTCAGCGAACCGGGGCTCCTGTGACCGGTACCTGCCGGGGCTGCAGTCGCACTAACAGGGGAAAGACAACCCCGACCTGTCTCGGAAATGTCATCACTGATAGTGGAGTGGAACCCGACCGCTCCCGATATGGACAGCCACACAGTCAGAAAAACACCCTATCTTTGGATTCCAGGTCAGTTAATAATAGATACCCCCCACCCCCCTGCGAGCGTGCATAAGCTAGCTCTCACCCCCTACCACCACTACTACCACCCCTGTCGTACAAGACAACAACAACACGGTGTGAAACGCACTCCTTACTGACTGGACCGTCTCCCCCGTTTGGGGTTACTTTATTCCGGGTCCGCGTCTGCAGCACATCCGTGCAAAATAAGTTTGGAAGCGAAGCTAATGACTGACAAGTACACTCGGTGCGTGTGTGTGTGTCTATATATATAGAGAGAGAGAGAGATAGCTCCCCATACATGCAACTGGCAAAACCGTTTTATGTAACGCTGCAACGCTCCAAACGAGGCGATTACAAGGCGTCCCGTCCCGTCCAGACCTCCGGCCCCATCGCCTCACCCCCCACGTCCGGCGTGCGGTGCTTGGACCGAGTTTGCACACGGGGAGCCGGGGGTGCTTCTGATGTAAACAGGACTGTCCGCACGTCAGCTGAGCCAGGGGCCTCTGGGCAGCCAGAGCTCAGGGTAGCGGTAGGGGCCTCCTGTTTAGGCTCGCCGTTTCTCTCTAACGCGGCGCACCGCCCGACCTCCCGGCGGCGGCCAGGGCTCGCCGGCCCGCTGCTCTCCTCCCCGGGAGCCGCAGACGGCGGCGGCGTCCCCGGGCCGGCTCACGGCGGGGGAGCGCGACGCACGGAGCCGAAAAATGGGAAGTCTGTACTTACCTAGCTCTACTTTCTACGCCATCTTGCCTCCACTTGTCAGCCTCCCCCAAAGCATTGTGGGCTGGGAGATGTGAACTCTCCTCGCTTCCTGGAAAGCGCGGCCGTGCTGGCCAGTCCCGCTTCCTCCTCGTCCCGGCTTCAGGACCTGGAGCGGTGCAGTTCAGTTACCTTCATGCCTGGGTTAGCGGGGTCCGGCGGTCTTCCCGACGAACCGAGCTGGGCTGTGCTGCACCACTTAAACAGAGGGGAAACGTGCGGGCAGAGGGGGCTGAGGCGATAGGTTAGGGAGAAGCCGTGGAAAGAGGCATCGTTATTCACGGGCGCTGAGTGTAGGGGGAAATATTACTGAAGGGATCCTCTTTGACTCGGTCAAACAGTTACTGAAGTTAGAGGACCGTGCCTTTTCCGTGCCCCCTCTGCACCCGGAGTTCATGTCCTTGGTGTGTTTTTTTTTTCCCCCTCTACAATGCCGAGACATATGGACATAAAAATTAAAATGTACTGCTTTTCTAAATCCTAATGAAGCAAAGTAGGTCACAGCGGCTGTCTGGCCGCTGCATTTCCGATGAACTGCGTAAGACGTAAATGAAAGTATTAGGCGCGTTTTCATGGGAAAATCGGAACCACAAGAAACACGGTTCTTGTGCGAGAACAGACGGGTATTGAGTATTGTGTATTGTGTATTTTATTAATTCTGTTTCGTTGACGCTGTTATCCAAAGCGCCGGCACCCGTTTGTCCAGCCGGGTATTTCACCGGAGCGTCTCTGGTGGAGCACAACAGCAGTGTCTCTCCTGGGATTTAAACCCACAGGCTTCTCGATACAAGCCCTGAGCTGTGAGACCTGCTGACCTCTTGGGGTTCTTTCTCCTGTTTTCTGTGCAATTTATCCACTTCTCACCAAATTCTGCTCCCTGCAATGCTCCGGACGTGTGCAACACCAGCATTATCACAGCCAGGACTGATTAAGTGACTGACAGCTCATCTGGGGGTCTTCTAGGTCTCTTCAAAGCACCAGCTGAAAAGGGCTGGGAGGGAGTGTTAAATTGGTCCAATTAAACCAATCATGAGCTGATTAGCACATTCAGAGCTGCAGAGACACTTGCTTCTTCAGGACTAGGACTGCCTGTCTGTCTGGACTAATGCCTTTGGCAGTTCTTGCAGTGATCGTGCACAACGTGTTCCATCTCCTCTCTTAATGACCTAATTGGGCAGCTCTTGATCATAACCGGAACAATTTAACACTAGAGCATTTGTTCCCAATTCCACCATCATCAGATATTATCATCATATTATCAGATAATTGAAGCCCTTAATGAATCTAAGAAATTGCTTCATTGGTATATCTGATCACAAATGTGGGGTTTTTATTTCATTTACAAAATACAACTGTTAAGAGGTGGGAACAAAACATTCAGATTAACCTTATTATGAAATCAGTGAATTTGATTGTGTAACAGGAACCTACAGGTGTGAGTGAGTCAGCAGGACAGGAATGGGGTCCACTGGTCCAGAAAGTCTGATGGACTGGAGCTGGGCACCTACGGTATACCTTATAGCTCCAATCCAGGTTGTTTTGTAGTTTTGTCACCTGTTTGATTGTCAATACTTATAAACCTGATGAGTGAAGCAAGTAACCTGTTGTGTTAAGAGAACAGGTCCTTAAAGGTTTAAGAGTGTTTTGATTTTTTTAGTCATAAATATGACTGAACTGAATCACGTTGAATCACTGAATCAGTTGAACACAATGCATTTGTTTCATAAACCCGCTGGATCTGGGGCTCCCAACAGAAGATCCCTCCTTTACGGACAGTGTTACCGTACTTGTAGCTAATGATTCAGATACAATCAGCCCACTGTAATGAGAAAAACAATTAAAAAAAAACATTCTTGAGTGCTCGAGTGAAAATGCAATGCAAAGGTTTGTCTGGTGAGCCCAGAAAAGGGGAGAGCAGTCTTGTTTCTCAGCCTTCGCTGGAGAGAGATTTTCCCTCGGCCCGCAGGAAGAGTCTGGGGCCGTGGTGCAGTAGGTCACATTGCCCCCGTCCACACAGCTGAGTCCTCCCCCAGGTCCCGTCTGTGCAGCTGGCAGCCAGAACAGCTCGACTACGCTGACCTTCTCCGCAGCTGTACACGGAGGACCTAGGGTGGGAGGCAGATGGTACCTCAACTGCGGCTCTCCAATGACGCCCCTGTTCCCTTATTGATTATCTGCCCAGCGGAGTCGAATGCAGCCTCCGAGAGCCCAGGCCTTAAACCAGGCAAAGACACCCAGGGAATGAGAACATGGACGATCTGGACTCGGGATCTTTTATCCAAGGTCAAAGCAGCACAGTGCCGTGCTCCCGCCGTGTGGTACCTCCTACGAAAAGCGGCTCAGGTCCAGAAACAAGAGACATGACCCAAAACGGTGCTGGAGCGGAGCACAGAATGCTCTCGGACTCGAGCCTGGGGCATATCCCTAGGATTCCCTAGGCAGCACCCACCATTCCCTGTGCTGTGCTGGGATAGGTCTGGGACCAGGGGACTGACTTTCTGGAAAACAGCAATTCCAAGCTGGGAGGGTGTCTAGTAAAAAGACAAAAATGGTTCTCTGCAGTGTCTGCAGAGGTAGTCCATACAGATTGTAAAAGCACTCATCTTGTCTGTCACAGCTTTCCAAATGAACTGTTGTGCAATAGATTAGCACTAAGGCTTTGGAAAGACCTCAAGGTCACTTCCAGAAATTCAGGATTCCTTGCGTCTCTGTGTGACCCTCACAGTTAATCAGCGTGGGTAAGTAGAAAAGCAAAACTGAGTGTAAAAATTAAAGAAATGTAAAACAGGTTCATTTTCATGCAACCAAATTAATGATGAAAATGAATAGCTGTTGGTCTCATCCTGTTTTGATGACACATTATTTATTGTGATGTGATGAGGCTATTTGTAGCCACTAGTGACTCAGTGCGGGGGATAGGCTGAACAACAGTACATTTCCTTGTAGAAGAACACATCCTATTCTATGGATTGGCGTCATCGCTTTTAAAATCTGAAAAATATCCCCAAGGAAAAGAAAAAGGAAAAGGATTCAGTGCAGGGTCTTCACCTGGTGCAACCAGCTCAGTTTGCATCACATCTTCAAAATCAGAATCGGAAAAAAAATCCCCCTAGAGCACAGAAGAAATAGAAAATCTGAATCCTTGAGTTGGTTGGTCAATCAGGTAGCCATGACAGAAGGCCATGTGCACAGTGGACAAGCAGCACCCAAGCAGTTTAAAAACAGCAATGCTCACACTGTATCTACAGTACCTCCTGGCCTGTCTCTTCATGTCTGCTCTGCAGCGTGTAAGGAGAGGCGTGTCCCCATAGGCTGAGACAGGAGTACCCTGAAGGTTGCAACAGTCATGCAGGGCACTATAGGGGAGCTATGTCATTTAGCACTAATGGGCTCATGGCACCCTGGGCTTGATTCCAACCCAAGGCACCTGTTTGCTATTTGCATGTTCGCCCAGGTTCATATAGGCTATTTACTGGGTGGTCCAGTATTTTCCTACCTCCCAAAAGACATGCTGGTTAGGTCTAAATGGTGCTGGGCTATTCTAAATCCCTTTCCAGCAGGTATATCGGGCTATAAAGAAATACAACCATATGAGCTCTTTTGCATCAGATGGTCTCCTCTCATTTGTTCTAAAGTACCAGTATATTTTAAACCACCTGTCGTGCAGTGAGGGTTTTCATCCAGCACTCTATAGTCATGCCTGATAATGCACTGCTGAACAGGATGTTAGCAAAGAGATCAAGGTCCCTTCAGCTAATATTCAAGTATTAGGGATGTGAAAAAACAAAGGGAAAATCAAAAAGGTTCACAACTGTCCACAACGCTCTCCCACCTAGAACCTACACAAACAATTGGCACCGCCGATAAACAATGCTGTGATCATAAATACAGCAACACCAGCACAATACATCACTCTGCTATTTCCATGCATCCCACCTAGTTTCCATAATTAATTTCAATTAATAAGATTTTAATTTACAAGATAATTAAGACATGCAAAGGCAGACTGAGAAGGGCAAGCCGAGGTAAAAACCCCAGCATAAAACATGGCTTTCAAAGAGCAGCTAATGTGAGATTCAGTGTTATCAGCAGGTTAAGTCATCTGGAAATATTAAGATAACACATCAAGTCCACCCTGGAACATGAACAGTAATTCTAGAGACAGAGTAACCCTCCGGATTTCTTGAAAGTCACTCCTAACCTCCGAAGGGTTCTTAGCAACACACAGCCTTATACAGTACAAATGATCAAATCCGTAATGGGTGGGCCAAGTGTGAATGATTTTTTTTATTTTAAGTTTAAGGTGGTATTAGTTTTTACACATAAAAAAGTCAATGTTTGTAGCAATATTTTAATACAGCATATTTTGCCCATAACTAAATCCCTTATTATACGTTACATGTAAAACCTGTGTGAACACAAAAGGAAACGCATACCCCCTGTGTAACCAACATCCCAGCTACCATGCAAGCACGAGGTATGAAGTAACCAGATGGTCAATGAGTGGTCAGCCCAAACGCTGCAAGGGCTCAAGGGTATCTTTCCTATCACTGTTGGGGAAACTGACAATACAGTAAACTGGTAGAATGGGTTCATCTTCCTCTTCTTTCCCAAAAAGAATGCTGTATTCATAAACAAATAACACGGGACAACTAGAACAAGTTTTCTCATAACCGCTAAGGAAATGGGTCAGATGGTGCACTTATTCACATAATGCAGCGTAAGGCTCCATAAGCTCTTTGCCATTTCCAGCAACATTACAAAGCGCAATGTCCTTTTACTGAAGGTTGTGAATCATTTCCTCTTTGGCTATCAGGTGCGTGGTTTTGTTGACAAGAGACATGAGTGAGTTCAGTTTGTGGGACCAGTCATTCAATATGTCGTTGGGGTCCTTCGGCCTCTGGAAGTTGATGATCCCAGCGAGCCTGTCGACTTTTGCATAGATGGTCTTGCTCACAACGAGGCTGGACAGGAACTCCTCGGATTCCTGCAAGAGGCAGAGATTCAGTTCCTCACAGCTTCTGTAGCAGCTCCTCAAACAGAGCTTATTCTCTGCTCTCCCTGCGGCTGCAGGACAACCACCGGAACACAACAGCCCACGCCTGCAGACCACAAATAAACCGAGCACGTGGACCGTTCAGTGGTCTCAGAGTCATTCTATTTAGTGCTCAGACTGTAATAGCAAAAGGATCAGATTAATATAAATTTCAAAAAATTAAATTAAATTAAATTGATCAAGTCAAACTGACTACTATGAAAGACTCTTTTTAGTCTTTCCTTCAGATATCTAGTTAAGTCGCATTTCACTAGAAACTTTTTAAAAATAACTTGAGCCCAAGGAAGCTCAATGTCTTAAAGCTTAAAGATTGAACCTATTAAATCACTTCTATATTTAACTTTAAACAAAATTCAAATAAATACTTGTGTGCTGCATTAAAAGTCCATGTTTTTACTTGGTATAATGTGAAGTGAATCGTAACTTAGCTTACTCATCTCCCATTTAAAAAAAATATATATTAATAATTAATCCTGTGCATCAGACATTTAAATAAAAATAACATGAATGAGATGACGTGTCAGGGAAATCTAACATTATTTAGTAGCGATAGTCTATAGAACCCAAAATTAGGTATAAAATAGATCTGCAAAATTCTGTATTATCAGTTTTATTTAGTAATGATAGTGGGCTCTATTAAAATGTGTCATACTTCAGGATCCAACGCTAATTATACATACACGTATCATATCAGACACTCCAATCCAATTCAACAATGCCAGTCATTAGTGCTGTACTGTAGCTGTAATTCAGGCAGGGCTGTCACGTGCTTTGATATATTAAATATTTCCCAGGACAATTAATGAGATTAGAACCATTGCAAATACTCACAACCACACATTATATCCCCTGTAAATGAGTGACAAGAACTGCAAATGCTACATAAGAAACCACAGCGCTTACATCAACAGAGAGGTCAAGCAGCCCAGCCATTCTTTTCATTGTGATCCGCGTGTAGTACTTCGCCATTATCCTTATGTTCTGGGAAAAAAAAGGACACGTGGAGATATTCAGATCCAGCAGACAACAGAAGCACGTTTTAAAGCTTTCTGATTTTTCAGTGTGAAAGATACAGCTTGCTCCTCGAAGCGCAGAACATATCAGAAGGCCCCATCTCCTCCACAGACCAGACCAGGACTCACGTGCTCCACGACCCTGTTTTTCAGATCCTTCCACCTCTTCTCGCCCTCCTCCGTGTACGCGAAGACGTCTGTGGCCGGGCTGTCCGGAGAGCCCCGCCTCAGTTCACTCTCGAAATCCTCCACGAGAGACGCCCAGCGCATCAGCTCCAGTGTGGTGAACTGCTTCAGGAGCTCCCTAACGGAATCCCGGACAGCCAAGGTTATTGCCATATGGACACGAGCACCATGCGCGGTTTCCTCACACGGCAAATGACATGAACAGATGGCATTAAAAAAAATGACATGACAAGTCTTGGAGACGGGAACATGGTAGCAGCTATCATTTTAACCACCGTTTGCACACAGCTGCTACCTAAAATTCAAGCAGTGGCAGTATTTTGAGCTCAGAGGGGTATACGTGGGGGCAGGAGGATGCAAGAGATGGCGTTTAGGAGTCTTGTGGCTGTGGGGTTTTCTTTCTTCGACTAGAGGATCTGCCTGCACTTCCTCGGCTCATCACCACCAGCATCGCCCAAGACCCGCAGAGTACGTTCTCATTTTTTTTTTTTAATGTGAAGCACATTGAGATTCAGTGGAAGTGAATGCAAGCTAGTATCTTTATTCTCATGGATAGTGCTGCTAGCTAGCTGTCCAGGGAGGAGCCTGCAGCGTGTCAAGAGGGGCGCAAGGCCCAGCTCTCCTCTCTGCCCAGTCGCACAGGTTCAAAGGTCGCAGCAGTGAGCAGCCAAGCTGGCAGGCAGCAGGCAATTCTGATGTGCAGGAGAACAAAATGGGGGGGGGAATCACTGTCTAATACAAATTATAAAAAAGTAAGACGGCTGTATGGTGGCAAAACAGAAAAGCCTCAGAGTAAGAGCCAGCCCAGCACTCTCAGCCACTGCAAGGTTTTATGAAAGGGAGTAAAAAAAAACACCATAAGAGATTCTGGGTACGGGCAGAGAATATTACCGTATGTGAATTCCGGAGATCTGTTATTGTCCAGGCTTGACAAGATGTAGAATGGTAGAGAGAGAAAAGGGCACTAGATAAGAAAATACTTACTTGTACTTAGGAATTTCTTCCAGTTTTTTATCAGTGTTGATTCTGTGGACCAGATCGGACTGCTCATTGTCATAAGGGGACAGGATCACATACAGAACTACACTTTTCAAAGCCTGAAAGTGCAAAAAAAAAAGATGACATTTAAGTTAAACAAGAATGGGAAAATCCTTAACGTTTCATTATCAGTAAAACCTTTCTGCCCTTCTAGAAAGGTTTTGAACAGGAAGCTACTTGGCTCTTTTAACTCGTTTGGCAACAAAATACTCAATTTTGTCTGAGCGGGCTAATGGGTAAGTCAGCAGCACAATGGTGGTTTCGGTTTTGAAATGGGTTCATCATAACCGAGTTGCGTTGGCTACACAGCAGACATCTGTAGTGCAGCTTGTTCACAGAAGTTGCTCAAGCTTATATTTTATTTATTGGACACCCTCATGTCTGGCTCTCTAAAAATACATTGCACAAAGGGAAGATGAACACGTCTGCAGCTCCTTAAACAAGTTTGTCGTTTCTCATTGTTTGGAAAGACACAGACACTCCAGTGATTCATGTTTAGTCAATGAAAGAGGGGAGGGCTGGAAAAACTCTTATAGTAGAATCTCGCGCCTGTGCCAGAAGTTTAACCACAGCACAGCAGCCAAGCACTAGCTACCTCCCAAAAGAGTATTTAGAAACAAACAGCGTCAGACCATGAGGTGGCGCAGGTGGAATTTCACTATGTCATACACACGCATTGCTGGCCAGAGAAAGAGCGAAGGAGGACTCGGAGCCAGACTGATAGCAGAAATGTGCATTCCTGGGTGTCAAAGACATTGGCCAGAGAAGGTCAGAGGTCAAATCAGAGAAGCTGAAAGATTACAACAATACGGGCCTTATTCCCTTAACCACCTAAAGAAATGCAGTGTCAGCCAGAAATCAGATACATCTATATAAGCCGCAGGAAACTTGTAACCTGTTGCACTTGTGCTGTAGTAGGTCCTACACATTGTAAAGCTTTCAGGCTTGGAGGGTAGTAGGCAGTTAAACTGCTTCTCCAACACCTGCAGCGAGCGGAGAACATTTTCCGTATTCCAGGGCGCCAAGTGTCAATTCCCCCACTACAGACTGAAACCCCTCCGTGTGCCCATGCCCTTCTAACGCCACCACCCCTGGCTCCAGGTATCCGCTCAACGAGAACAAAAGGTGCCTCTGTAGAGCCAGACACGGGATCAGACTACAGACACATAGCCCTTCACCTGCTGCCACTTGGCGCTGTCCTCCAGGATGCAGGGGGTGTCGTAAATGGCACGATAGTGTTTGCAGATGGAGAGGTAGGACCCCTCATGCAGGTCCACTTGGATCATTAAATTGTAATATTTAAGCTTCAACTCCTAAAACAGGAAAAAAAAAATGTTAAGATACAAAAACATATTGCAGCTTTTAGAAAGGGGAATTATCATAAGCTTATAAAGAAATTAAAAGAAGGAATTGGAGTAATAAGTACTCTTTACAGTAGATCATGGATATTGCAAGAATTAAAATGAAAACTTTTCATGTCAGAAAAAGAAAATTGCTCTTGGGACAGAAATAAGTGTTGAATACCATGGTTAGGTGGAGGTAGGAATAACTGTGGGTTGAAGTGGTTCAGTTTTCCTAGTACAGTACATCTTTTAAGAGAATAAAAAAGCCTCAGTGCCGTTTAAACCAATTCGAATAGCACAGAGTTTTTTCCAGCACTTTCCGGACTGATTCCAATGACATAACACTAGCACGCGCCTCTGTCCGTAGCACATCATACACAAGGACGCTTTCTGAAACCAACAGCCTTGCCCATTTAGAATAAAGACTCAAAACCCTTAATCAGTACTATGTGACCTCCTCTATGACCCCTCAAAACAGAATCCAAGAATTCAGAGCCCCTGAGCGCGACACCAGAAAGGCACAGGCTATTTGCACCACCAAGAGCCATTTCTCCAGAAATGTGAATTTTAATGACCACTCCCAACCCAGTTTTATCCTGGTCATCAGACTGATGCAAGTTTTGGAATGACCACTTCGTGGGTTCTGAAATGAAGCCATCCCTCTCACAAACAAAACTCAATAGATCTCTTAAATTGCCCAGTGCCCTCATCTCTTCAATTAAAAAACTACAGGTGGTGCTTATTGGTGTCACTTTACCAATGAATTGTAGGCGTGAATTTTGTCAAAAAATGGTTAGAGTCACCAAACAGATCCTCCATTTGCATCACTGACTTTTCACACTCCTAAAAACCTATCAGAAATTAGCCATTCATGCATTCAAAGGAACAATAAAAAATATATACAAAAAAGATTTCACAGGTTTCACACCGAACACCCAGGACTGAAAACGCAATGACTCCTCTTACCTCCGTTCCGTCCTCCTGGAAGAATTTGGTGTTGATTTTCTTACTGATGATCTGAGTGCGGATGTAATCCTTCACAGCAATGCAGAGCCTCATCTGTTCCAAAATGAACTCGACCTTTTCCTTCTTCTCCATTGAACCGTATGTTTCAACCTAAGGCAAACACGGCAGGAAGGTTTTAGTTCTGCAGCAGCTTCTCTAAGATGCAGCCGGGCCACCGTCTTCCCTGAACGCTTATGCGCTGTCTAACAACAATCCATACGTGCTTGGTCTTGGCTTTTGTGCAACAAACCGACAGCGTCTGGCTCACACTGAGAAGTGGGCTGAGATGACAGTGTCCCTTCAGGTCTAGCTGGGAGAGCACTGTGACCAGCGGCATGACATTTAGAGCACAGCCACATGCCTCACCTGCAGCTCCTGCAGAATTGCAGCCGCTTCTTTGACCTCCCCGTTCTGCTCCTTAATATTGGCCAGTGTCTTCGTCAGTCGGGCACGCTCGATTTCCACATAGATCTGCAGAAAACAGAAGGGTCAAGATTAGTTATTTTTCATCACATACCCTCCCACAAAAAGCACTGTACAGCGGACCAGTACAGGCCTGGAAAAGATTAATCGCAAGGAAGGCGGGGGCACCAAGACTAGAGGGAACCTGACACAAGGTTCAAAAGGAGGGGGCGTTTGTGCCCTCCTTGTCTGTGGTCTGGATCTTCACACTTTCATTTGCCGCAAAATACCCTGAAGCTGCAGCGAAAAATTAACACTGGACAACACCGTTGGCATGGTCAGAAAAGGTAGCTTTCACGGATTCATACTGCAGCTTAAGTGAGGGGAAGACTTCCTCCAATGGGAATTATTTGAAGACACGCATGCTAAAAATTGGTCATGACCTTACTTACTAAATGTCACGACAATGCCGGCTTAAATCTTAAAGAAAACTAAAGACATGCAATCATCAGCAAAAACAGTGCATGACAAATCTCTGAAAATGGCCCATCATACTGACAAGCAAGAGGTACAGAAAACGATTACAGCTTGTTTTGCCTTTGCTTTGGGCGCAACCACTAACATGACGTGATGTTAATCCATCGTGTATTCATCGGGATATATTTGTGGAAATGCTATTCACAAAGAAATGACTGCAATATTGACAATGAAAAAATAAATCACAGAAGGTCTTAAACATCCTTAAAACCGTGATGAACTTTGTGAAAGAGAATAAAATACAGTTGTATAATCATGTGCCCGTGTCTGAGAACGGCGCACCTAGCAGTGTCCGCAAATACAGGGAATTCCTTACTCTTTTATCAGAAACGCTGAACCATTCGCCTTTGAACTTTCATTGCACCGCACAACAGGAGGCACTCTCTGCTCAGTCTTGTGGAACCGAACTCGGAAAAGTAACGGGCCTAGTTGTTCACATCGTCAGCGGGATTCTTGGTCAAGCCCTAAATCACCGTTAGTTTCAGTCACTGCTTGAGGAGGTTGAATACAAATACCCTCACGAACTCAAGCACAACAATGCTCGCTTGTTATCTTGCGGCAAGGTTTTGTCTCGGTTTGCAGTCTGCATTGTGAGATGAAGTCATTTTTGGATACGAAGAGTGTCAAACATGACAGGCTTTCTCACAAGTGACTGGTTGCTTCAATTGTACTATCTTGTTGACGTTATTGGTCATTTGAATGAAGTGAACCTGAAGTTACAAGGGCAGGAAAATATAATTCCTTACTTTACAGCAAGCAGGGTTTGGATTTGAGTCAAAACTGACTGTCTTTATCAAAGATAGAGATGGACAGACTTGCATATTTCGAAAAATTGTGTTTTGTGATCCATATCGGGGAGAGAATCCAAATTGCACAAAAATCACATCAAAGGCAATTTATGCTCAAGACTGACAACAGACAACCTGAATGCATGCATAAAGCTGAATTTGACCAGTTATGACAAACTTAAAAGAAATAGGAGAAATGATGCAGCAACAAAAGACCCATTCAAACAAAGTCTGTGTACAGAGTTTCATTCATGCTATTATTAATTAACCATCATGTAAATTATCGTTATAATTTCTTTCATTCAAATGTGCATTTTTATACTGATTCTTTTTTTACCACTGGTTCTTAATTGTGAAACAGTTTGGCTCTTTTGCTTGAAAAGATTGCCAGATTACCGACCCCTAGTACAGAGCACAGAAAATGCCCGACAACAAATTTAAGCTCTGTGTTTTAAAAGTAATCTCTTTAGGTGAATATCCCTTTTAGTACCTTATCATATGATTACATGCAACAAATTTCAGAGAATAGTTAATAACCTCCATTAGAAAATGCACAACTGTGTGGTGAAAATAAGGCAGCAGACCTTTCCCGCAGTGACAGTCCGCAGGGTGTCGATCAGCCTCAGCTTGACGGTCAGGTCTGGCACTTCGTCCACATACTTGTAGCATTCCTGGACCATCTTGGCAACAGCCTGGGGGGGGGAGACAGAACCATCAAGGAAGACATCCTCCTCACTTCGCTGGTTCAGGCCCGTCGGACCCACGGAGTGGAAAGGACGAACACAACTACAAGGATAACCTTTGCGTTTTTACAACCGACGCAGCGTTTTTGCAAGAACCTGCTGGAGCTCGAGCATACGTTGTTACAATACAGTAAACACTTCAAGGCTGTCTGTGACGTGTGACATATAAGGCTTCAATGAATGAGATTGTAACTGAACAATTTCAATAAGTCACTCTGAATTAATGGTTCCACCACAGTTAAACAGTAAACACCGTAAGAGCAGCATGAAGTCAACGCACTCCGATGGACAAGCACGCTGTCGCTCCAGGTGCGATGCGAGGCACACCTGCTTCAGCTGACTCCTCCTTTTGGACAGCAGCATGATGTTCTCATTCAGCGCGTCCCAGTCCTTGGCCTCGTAGCACATCTGCACGATCGCCACGAGAATCCGGGAGGTCGACACCATGTCGGAGGCCTGTCGCGGGACAGAACAACAGGGGTGGGAGCGGTTTAACAAGGAAAACACCTTCGCTCTTCCAGGTGTGCGCTGTTCTTTATAGGAACAGCAGTTACAGTGCAATAAGGCTTTGGGGAGAAACATTAACTTACGGTCCTAGTTTGCTTTTCCAAAGACAACAGGCTTTCAATCGCCTCCTGGAGTCTTCCCTCCTGGAACAGAAAAGTAGAGTCACGATTCATTTCAGAAACAAAACATAAAGCAAATACAGCTGCAGGAAAAAAAGTCATCTCACTCTTCCTCGGTCTTCGGACACGAACACTTAAGACGCGAAACTGTTACTCAGTGACAAGCTTTATGCTTGCGAAACAGCACGTACCCATAACTCACACTAAATCTGGGCTGATCGGCAAGTAGAGTGCTTGCAAGACCAAATCACTGAATAACCAGACTCGGAGATCAGAGAATCTCCTACGGGAATCTTGAGAGGAGCATGATGCTATAGTCGAGGTCAGCTGCTCTAACGAACGACCACATTTGAAAACCTTAAGGACAGCCACAACCCGATATTAACTGAATCTCCGCGATGCCCCTCTGTTAGGAAACAAGCAATTTGTCCCGAAACGGAGCCGTCTTGAGGGTCCGCTGTCTGTCTACGGCTGTTGGGGCCTACGGACGCCAGCATGACTCAGCCCGCACCCTGAAGCTAACGGCTCAGTTAACTCACTTTGGCCATCTTCTTGCATTCCGGCACACGCTCCTCTACGGTGGCACTGTAATCCACCTCCATTTTCACGATCTTCCCGTCCGCTCTTTCCGATGAATCGGTCATTTTGGGCGAGATTCTTGACAGGAACCAACTGAGAAATTTGAAAGGAAAACGTCAACTGCCCAGAGTAGCTCTCCGCTTGCGCTCCCAGTGTTGTGTCTGACTAACCGGAAGCTGAGAAAAATCCGACCAATGGGAAACCGCCGGTAAAGCAGCGCCTAAAGATCCGAAGGACCCATTGAGGACCCAAAGTAAAACAGACAGGCAATAACTTGGTCAGCAAAAGTGATGCGCTTATTATGTTTGTAATTAAACGTGTAGTTGAAAGTGTTTCGTTACACGAAAACGTGAAAGTAAAAGGTCTTTTGTAATAAAATTGATAAGGCACTGAAAATAGTAAACTTGTTGTTCTCGAGAAACAACACCACGTGATTACGTCAGATACGTTTTACATTTCGCTTAAATAACCTTCTGAAGCAGACGTTATTAAAAGTGAACTAAATGAGTGATTTTTCTAAATACTTTTCTAGTGTGAGAATATAGGTTTTTAACCCCGTTTGTACAAACATGCCATGCTTCCATGTGTAATTGTGCATAAATGTATCATTTCTACAAAAGCTATTAAATTCATATCCAGGTTTGTGTGAGTCTGCTCTAAAATCTGAACAGAATTTCACGTAAGAGTTATCATCACTTAATTAAACAGATGTATTGAGCTACACAGCAACGGCCGGCTTCTTCATTAACAGTTTCCGTCGTTTTAATTGCTTTTGAAAGATAAGTTGAAAAAAGTAAACAAGACAATTGAGAACAGACCAACTCCAGTCTGAACGGCTCCGGTCTGAAACAGGCCCACTTCATCGGAAATTAACACACCCTGACCCCGACCAACACCTTTGAGTCCAGTGGCCTAATTAGATGGGACCAGCCCTGGTACCCTCCTTGACCCAAAGTGCCCCACTTATTGATCAAATCTGACCAGGTCTTAAATCGCATCTTCAGTAACAGCACAGAGTTTCATACGGCAGTGTGAACCACTTGGTGTAGGCAGACCACACGTGTCCTGTTTGTAGATTAATTACTAAACTATACTATTTATACTCGTGAATTCTTACTCAGATTCCAGCTCCTGTTGTAGCTGGTGACAGAATATAAAAGGTAGCTTCAGCTACAATAGCTGGTGGATTGTAGCAGTACAGCAATTTTGTTCTCTCAGTAGGTAAAGCTGATTGATTTGCTGTTGGGCTTTGCTTGTTCTGACTCCGTATCCCGTCTCATTCTGGGACAGTAGTAGTACAGTAAGTACAGGGCAGGAAAGCTCTTTTAGTTTGTTTTTTTTTTTCAAACCATGCATGGGACTGGTCCAGTGTACCGCAAGCCGAAGTACTACCGCCCTTTAAAGTATCACAGCTACAGCTCGAGGTATAAAACAAGTTGGCTCTGTTCTCGCCCAGAGTGGAGAAGAGCAGTGTGTTATTAATGGAGTCAGATACAAAGTGTGTCCTGCCTGCGCGGTGTGTCTCATGGTGTCGGCGCGAATGCTGAAACAGCTGGATACGGAACATCATGTCCCGACACGAGTGACAGGGTATTCGCCTGAATTCTCCGCATTATCCGAGGGGGAAAGCGCTATTGGGCAAAACACACACACACACAATATTCCTTCCTACTGATGATGTAAAAACTCAGGGCTTGCACGGTCACAGACCAGGAGGCACGAACTGTAAGTACGAACCTGTCTCTTTGCACATTTCTCGGATTACCCAGACCGCGATCCCTGTGAGAGGCCACTGTCGGTTCGTGCCGTTTCTTTTTTTTTAAAGAGGAAACGAAGAGTGTGTTCTCGGCAATTTGGAGTTGATCGTTACGGAAGCCGTCTTTAAAAAAAAAAAGTGAGAGAGAAGAAGGGGAAGCTACTTCTCGCCTCGCCGTTTCTCAGGGGTGGTTCTGACATCGAGAGACGCTTCGATGTGTCCTGCAGACGGCTTGTATCTCAGCTGCTGTTTAATTTTGCTTCCTGGCCGTGACTGCCTTGCTCTTCTCCGCCTGACAGGAGAAGAGATCTCGTTTTCCTCCACAGCTGCCCGAGACCGCGGCTGAAGTTGTTTCACATTTGCAATCAGTGCTTCTGCGAGGAAAATCGCAAGACCCGAACTTAACACAGGCGGTAGCTGTACCGGGGGACTGTTTTCGTTTCTGTCTTTTATTTTTCTCCAGATTCTGGCACCCACCTCGTATAAACTGTGTTTTTTTCATGGCTAAGAGCCCGGGGTGACTGAACCCTTCGTTTTTACTCGGGGGAGGGAAGGGGGTCATCGGAACTTATCGATAGACACTTATATTGGCTGAAACTTCCTTGCATTATAAACTGTTGGAAACACATCGCAGGAATATGCTGCTGAAGGAGTACAGGATCTGCATGCCGCTGACGGTGGAGGAGGTAAGGCGATTCAATATTTTCTCGTAGCGTTGCTATTACTACTGATGCTGCTTTGAATTAAACTGAGCCTCCCCGGCGATACAGTAAGACAAAAGGGGATCAGGAAGGATTTCGGGGGAGCAGGCACGAAGATAAAAGCGTTTTTCGGAGTGAAATACAGAGCGGTGTGTGTGTGGGGGGCGGTATTTTAAGGCGGCAGTCGGTTCAGGGTTTCTTTAAAATTGCGAGGCGCTGCCCCGATCCCTCGGGATTGAGAAGGGACTGCGGCGGGACTGCGCTCACCTGCCCTGACGCTGCGCGGCCAGCCCCGTCACTAGGAGAGCGGGACTTTTTAGGGGCTGCTGTAATGACACGTTTCGGGGTAACCCCCCTAGAGTTACAAGCGCCGAGCTCACCTGCTGTTGACCTGTTCAGTGTGGCCGTGCTTATGCTTGCACCTAACGCTTAACATATTGACAGCCCCGGAGTAACAGCACCAACACACCGGGTTACATTCGCCTTTGTTGTACGGAGCAAAAAGAAACCCCAGAGAACTGGTTACTCGTATAGGCTGGGGGACGCATCGGATACAACCATAGGCTAAAGTTTATACTTCAGCAGAGGCTTGTTAGTCAGTAAGCGCTCCTTGTTCCTTAGATGTTAAAATCACAGTCTTTTGCCTTGTTATTACTAGGATTTCCATTATTCGAACGAATGACAGACGAGCGGCTCTTGGCATTGCTGTGCACCGTACGGGCGAGCATCATTATCACGGGGAACGTGGTCTTCGCGACTGGGGCTGCCCTGGGAGTGCAAACGCGGTTTAAGATGCGTTTTAGTGTCGTTATTCGCGTTCTTGTCGGTGTTGTTTTCAGAATATCTAGCTAGATGGGCCGTAGAAGTGATTTTCCTCCCCAAGAGCCGCGTCTCCCCCTGCCGCTGCGCCCCGCTGATTCCGCCACTAGGTGGCGATGTCGTAACTTTCCCTTTCCGCTCGCCTCGTGGCTACGGAAGAGGGCTCAGGGTCCGCAGCCCCGAGATGTGTCAGCAAACGAGCTCCTGGCGCAGCGTCAAACCCCGGTACAGAACACACGGTATTGCATCACACTGTAGAATAATCTTCTCTTTATCCCCTTGCTTATCAGCAGGCATCTCCAGAGAGCAAAAAAAAACCCGAATGCAACGACTTCTAGAAAACAGTTAAAGCAAAAAAAAAACAAACACGTTAAAGCAGCTGTTTTTGAAGTTCACCTAAGAATTTGTATTGTAGGAACGAAGCACACGTTTAAGAAGGTAGATCTTCAGAGAAATTGTATTGTAAAGACCAAATGCCTGCAATAAAGGCTCATCATTTTATGTTAATGCTTTGGGTCGTCATGAAATAGCTTCAAACCTTCATGTACTTGTATAAGTATAATAGAGGGCACAAACGTAAATATATCTGTATGTTTGCTTCTTCCGTCGATATATTCATATATATGTTGGTTACAATTGAATGTTCTCATGTGGTGGGAGTCTTCAGAGATCAAGCTGAAAGTGCATGGTATTTTAATTTGTGCAATACTATAAAGACGGCAACGGTATGTATCTACTCAGGCATTAAGCACTGTAGTGCTGAGGTCAGTACAAGTCGTCCAGGCCAGACAGCTCCCCTCTCTCAGCATGAATGCCTTGAGTTTTGCAGATGAAGACACCAGTGCAGGACATTTCCCCTCTCAGGCTGAGTTCACTTTCCCCTTATTTGTGGTGAGTGTTTCTTTCAATGATCTATTTATACCCAAACCGAATAACTCCAATTATCACTTTGCAGTGATGCGTTTCAGGAGGTGTGAGGGAGAAAAAAAAAGAACCGTGAGACTTGAATTGCTGCTAATTTTAAATATCTCATTATCAAGCACTCAAGTCTTTTTTCATTTTAATCTACACTGTCAGAGGATTTTGCTAAAGACAAAATGCTCTACAATAACTCTTACAAACATCAGCATATTGTTTTGTAAAAAACAAAATCCATTTTCTTCAGTGCATGAGACATTCCATCATTTCTTGTGATTTTGAAACCTTTAGCACATCATCGGTATGTTTTATCCCATAACTCATCCAAGCCCACCAGCTAGACGTTTTGTGCAGGAATAATGAAGGGTGCCCAAACTGGAAAATAGCTTTGTGTTCCTTGTGTTTGCAATGTTATCACTCTCACTTGCACAGGACCTATTTATACCCAGCAATGGTCAAGTGCTTCTTAAGTCAAAGGCCAAGTTTAAGTTTAAGGTCAGCCACATGCTTGTAGCTCAGTTATTGCCCCGTAGCCACAGTGGCTGTTCAGAGAGAAGCACCAGAGCCTCTCTCCAGTGCAGCAGCTGGTGAGTTGGAGAGGGTGGCCAGTGGCCCGTTTCCAGGCTCCCGGGGTGGGATCGAACCCCAGCCCGGGCTGGTTCACACTGCCTGAGAGTCACAGTCCTTTGCGGTGTACACAGACATCTGATTCCACTGACAGCAGGAGGAGGGAGGTCCTTCTTTGGTTTTTAAAGCATCAACCTTGTCACACTGAGAGTGCAGATAAAAAACAGTCTCAGTGCAGATCAGAATGTGTACTGTAGGCTGTATTTTTTTCCAGTGTAGGTGTTTAATACACTCCTTGTTCAGGACGTCTTCTTTGACGTTGTTAAAAGCTGGTTCCCACACAGAACTCAGGATGATGCCAATCCAAATGTACAGGAGCTTCAGAATAGTTTGTTCTTTTGTCCTAGAAACCTGAGTCTCTTTACGCTGGCTAACAGCACAGTGCTAATACTGTCAGTCTAAGAGTTTAGGAAGAAACATACAGTATATCATTGTCAGCTCACAAATGTAAAGTACACTTTGCTTCACAAGTCCTTTAGAGTTGTGTGACACCCAATTGCAGTCTAGTCCTTGGTGGTGCTGCTTCTAAATACAGCGCATGTAGTTGCATCATCAGCGCAACTTTTAGTCAATCAAGAGCACTCCGATTCATTTTTCTCAGAGCAGAAGTGCAATGGCATTTTAATCCTTAAAACATATATTACCAGAAAGCGCTGAGCCAGCCGCGGCTGTCTCGAGGTGACAGGGAAGGAGAGGCGGATATCGAGGGGCTCTCACAGCAGTGCCCAGATTGTCATCGGGGCACACTGGAGCCAGGGGTCGTTAAAGAGTACCGTGAGATTTGAAAGAGACCCATTGTAGAACTTAACGAGCGGAATAACGGAGATTATCCAGTGATTATCCAGCTGGAATCGAAATGCATTGTAACATTTTTTGGATGCAGCTCTCCTTGTCTCTGAAGAAAAACCCAGTATTCTGATTGTGACCTGACACAGGGGATTTTCCATGTAAAGTGTGTTTCTAGAACTTCACAAACGCTGCCTGTGTCCTAACTGAGACCTTACTCAGTGAACTTAATGAATTCCAAGAATCCTTGGTCTACATTGGTATTATATATTGCATATGATTGAGAAATGGCTAAAAATAAGGGCAGTATTTCTGTACATTTCAGTCTGCTGTCTTTATACTGTAGATGCAACAACAAAAAAGTCACTGAGTGCTCAGCAAGCAGGACGGGTCTATGAATTAGTTTCTTGTCTGCATGTTACAAAACACATAAGAAACTTGCAGAGCGGTGGCAGAAAAGGCTTCTCTTCTTGGGCTAACCGTACAGCAAAGGGTTGCAGTCAGGGTTCGGGATTCCGTGTGTCTCCATATGCGTTTCTTACAGAAGGTTTCTTTTATTTTTAGCAAGAAGGCCGGGCAAGGAAATGTTCACAAGGTTCTGGGGAGAGTTTCGGACATTTTTTTCCAAGGGCTGCTACGTGCGGGGCGAGGGCCCTTCTGGGCGTGTGGGCCCGGGGGGCTCCCCTCCCCTGGATCGCTCACAGGGGTAATGTCACGATTATAGTCCTTCCTCCTTAAGGGTGCTCGAGCCCTTTCACTTCAGACTTAATTCTGTGCACCTGACCCCTTTTCCCAGCCCACCTTAAAAGCCAGGCGCTGACGCTCATCCTGACTCTGCATCTTGTTTCCGCGCCGTGCGAGTCTGGGACCTGGAAGCTCCTGGTCCCGTTAAGGTTTTAACCTCTGTTCCTGTTCCTGTTCCTTGTCCGCCGGTTCCGACCCGGTTCATGTTTTTAATTCCTAGTTTGGATGGATCACCTGGCTATGGACTTTCTTGCGTTTTTGGATTCCCTCTATGGATTACTTTTGGATTGTTTGCCTCGGCCACACCTCCCCCGTGCACCAGCGCACTTTGGACACGCCCCCCCCCCGTTTTCAGCCCCGTATTCCTGCATGACTTTTTCCTAGTGTTTCCCCACTTCTTCGGATTGTGTCGTCCGCATAGGGTCCGGAAAGAACTGTTTGTGACAGGTAATTCCTGACAGCCTTGTCGCCGCGGCGCACGCTGACTGGGAAGCCGGCCCTGCCTGCGGGTGATGAAGTGGCTTTTTCCTGGCCGGGCTGAGGGAGAATGGAGGAGCACGCGGGAGGATGGGAGGACTGGACGGAGGAGGGATTGGGGGCTCGAGGGGCGGAAGAGGTTTTCGCTCCTGTCCTGGGCACGGGCCTCTCTCGCGGGTCAAAGGTCAATGAGAAGCCATCAAGGGGCGTTGCTCTGTCGCAGGAAGAAGCTTTGTCTTCTTTCATGAAAAATATGACAATAGTATATTTTTGTATATATGTAAATAATTCTTTCTGAATCTGAAAAGAAAGCGAACGGGTGCCGGCTCCGTGTCTCTGGGGTGCGCGGAGCAGGATGGACCCAGGTAGCCCCGTTGAAGCTGTTGCTCACTTCTCCTCGGTGTAACCTGATGCTGAGGGCAGCCCTCGACTTTCCGCTGGCCCTAGCACTCCGCAGGGATCCGGTTTCCAGCGGAAAAGCTCTGCGGCCGTGGAGAAATGGGCCAGTTTCCATCCCAGGCCTGTCACGCTCACGGTTGTTAGTGGAAAGCTTTCTGAACTGCCATGGCCATTCTTAATTGAACATAATAAAGGTTACTAACGAGAGAAGGCGATTCAGCCCGAAATGGGCTTGATACCCCGGCTTCTTTCAAGAAAGGGCTGGATTGGACCCTGGGATCAACTAACTACTAGCAAACAGGCTAGGTGGGCCAAACGACCTCCTCCTGATTATAACCTTTCTTTTGTATTCAATAATCAAGGAATAGCTTTATTTCAATAACAAGACACCACTGCTTACATCTACAGCTGTCTGGTCAAAATGCTACTCACGGCCAACAGTTTGGGTTTGGGGCTTTTATCTGCACGAGAGCGGAGTGGGACGGACAGCGTGGCAGACTCATTTGCCCTCCAGCTTGGGGCAATAGCAGGCATGTCCTGCACAGCTGAAGGACAGCACTTTCCAGGAATGTTTTGGAAATCTTCTCTAATAAACTCGTCCAGTCGCGTCATTTGGCAAGTAAAGCAATGTAAACCAGCACACCAAGCACATTGGCGGTGTGTGTGCTGAAACATGCTGTCTCACAGTGCCAGCCCCCCCTCACAGCAGCAGTTCTCCTGCCCCAGGTGCCCCCAGGTCTGCGGTTTCCCCTTCATCTCCCTGTGCTTCTCAGGCCCAGGCACGCAGCGCTCGGGGGCAGTGCAGGTCCGGGCCTGTGCGTGCGTGAGCTGACGGTGCTTAGCTCGCTGTCCTGAGAGCTGGGCTCCCTGTGAGTTCACAGAGGACAGAGCACGAGCCTCCTCCCTTGTCTTCCAGGGCCTTGAATGCCATGAATGTCCAGAGCCTGCGAATCCTGGGCTGTTGAGGGTGTCAGATGCATGTTTTCCACAGAAAGCCTGACTTGAAAGGCACATATATTCAGTACCGTATATAGAAACACATCAGACTTCAAGGTAGAGTCCAACCGAGTTCTCTGCCCCAGAGGGCCGGACCCACACAGCCACTGCAACACCATGGGGAGCCACAGAGCAAAGCCCATCAGGGGAAAGTGTCAGGCGGGCTCACTGGGCAGTGCTGGGTACAAGCAGAGCTCAGAGTGACAAGGCACAGGGAAGGGGCGTGGCCGGTCATCAGGAAGTCAGGTCACGCGTCGTACCAGTGCTGTTCATTGCCGGAGAGCTGTGGCACCACCTGTGTGAAGACTGTGATGGTACAGTGCAGTGGAAAAACCTACAGAACGCCGATGGTGGATCCCAGTCCAGGGTTATGAACGCGACTTGGTGTTGGATGAGCTCCAGAAACGGGACACACGGCGCACCTCCATACTTTGTCCTGGATGAGCTCGTGTAGGTGTGGCCCGGCAGCTTTCGTCCAGCCTGTTCCTGTTCTCCGCGCCCGTGTGCGTGTGCACAAGGGGAGCCATGCCTTCGCGCGGGTACACTCCAGCTGCCCGGGTGCGACTGTCACGAGCTGCGTTCTGTCGTGGCTCAGGCATTCGGGCAGGAGAGAAAGAAGAATCAGCCGCTCTGTTGTGTGCCAGGGAGCGTCCTGGGAAAATTGCAGTCTTTTCAGTTCACAGCGTCATGAAAAACCAGACCTGAGCAGAATTCTTTTAATTACTGCGGCTCAAAGGTTTGTGCTTTTGTTCTGTCGTCTGACTCCCCTGAGCAGCCCTGTGTCACCGAGTCTCTCCCCATGTTGTCTGTCTGAGAGGATTTCCCACATTCCCAGTGCTGCCTGGATTTTTACTACTACTATTATTATTAGACTGTTATTGCATTGTTTTGGCCAGGATTACAAACCAGTGTGGTTTTGCTTTAAGGGTATTAAGCAACATCAGATCTGGCGGCCTCCAATAAAAGTGCCGTTTTAATCCAGATTGTGTCTTCCTGCCTCTGCGGGGGGGGAGTATTAATTGACACCCATAAAGAGAAAAGGCCTCTAAATGCACGAATGCACATTGAAACAGTCGCTTCTTCACTTCTTCGTGGGCTTCAATTGATTCAGTAGAACAGAGGCTTCAGGTAGATTTCTTTTATTGTGCAGTAAAAAGGTCCTGTAATTCTTACATGTACACATTCAGTCCCTACGTGCTCACTCAGATAATGAGGCTCCAGTGGTTATCACATTTTCAGTTAGACAGCTTTAGCCTCTTGTAAATCTTGATGCTTCCCATAAATACTAAAACGTTACAGTTTTTTTTTTTTTTAGCTCGGTGCTTTATTTTCGGCCTCGTATCTTGACAGAAATATACGGGAACTTCTGCGATCCTGCGAGCGTCCCGTCTGTTTAACCTTTCCCTCTTCCAGCTGCGCTGTCGATAAGCCTGACTTGGCTGCAAATCACTGTCAAGAGCTCCACCGGCGTGGTCCCAGCGAGGGACTGACAATATAACACTAGCAGTTCCGATAGAAGAGGTGAGGGTGCCTGAAAACCAAGATTTTCAGCCCTCTAGATCATTCTTTACAAATTCAGTTCTAGTTGGGTCATCAGTTTTCTTTTTTTTTTAATTGGATGAGGAGGTGTCCGTTCTAGACCATCAACAGGGCACCAGGGGTACGTCTCTTGGTACAGAGTGAGGAATAAAGAATGCGTCTGAAACACAGAAACCCCTGCTAAAAACGTTTCCACCTTTAGCAAATAAATTGACCCCATAGTGTCAGTAATCAGCGTATTCATGAATGATTTGCTTCATTCATCCAAAGGGGCCTTTTGCTTTCAGAACAAAATCACTCTTTTTTCATGCATGGGGTGGCTTATGGCCAGCTAGTGCTGCCCCTAATGTGAACTATATATAGTTTCTGTGCTTAACCGCTACTATTGTTATTATGTTTCCATGGCAATGTGTCCTGTTTTGCAGTGGACAACAGTCTAAAGGTTATCATTGAAAATAGATCCACAATCATTAAAATAACTGCTCAACAGGTGGCTTCTGGTAAGCTTTATGTGACGATTATTATAGGGAATAAAAATAACCATTAATGCCCTAAGTACTTCAATGAATTATTTACAAAGCTTGTATACATATACACATAAGCGGCCTAATATTTGATGTTATTTATTTTAGCCAAATATTGAATTACAAATTGCTGTGCTCTGTAGAACGTGTTTTGGGAAAGGCCTTCTCCTCAATTACAGTCCCAAGTAGTTGGACTGACTGCAGAAAAAGTCTGTGGAGGGGAGACTGGATTTTTCTTTCGTTTTCAGTGTTAATCAAATTTGGAAAACATGTAATAAGTGAGGGAGCTTTCCTGGGTTCACACTCTCAGAGGCTTTGAAAAATCGCTGGTTTTCATGTTTTCGGAGGATTCAGACCACTGAGGCAGTAGGTTTGAATTTCCCCTGCAAAACACTGGTAATCCCGACCCTACTGCTGTGCAATCCGACAATAACGATTCAAAACAACCAGCGTTATCTCTATTTACTAAATGGTAATAAGTCAGGATTACAGGGCCCTTTGACGTAACTGTGTGTAATCCTTTGTAAAGCCTGATGTGGCAAATACCAATTATTAAAAGAGAAACCCGTTATTTTTGAGACAGAAATAGGTTACTCCGTGGTCTAATGCCTTCCTGTGAAATGGCTGGAGATTCTATCTGCAAACATTGCCGTTTGCTGTGACAGTAGGTCTTGACCAGCGAGCAGCCCTGCAGGCAGTTGTATGGGCTATTGAATCAAACCTAAGTCCTGCCTAGATAGCAGCCGGCTCATCTTGCGTGAGTCGTACATGTGGAGAGGGCAAGATTTATTGTGGCAGGCATACAGGTTAAAACATACAGATCACCTTAAAATCACCTTGTCCGTGCTGCTTCAGCCCTGCAGAGCTGTGGAGCAGCCTAGGCAAGCAGAAAAGGAGAAAGTGCAGGGGGTTTCAGGAAGATGAACATCTGTCCTTTCTCCTGAAGTACCGTCTGAAGGGCACCAAGAGTCCACAGCACAGCAAGCAACAAAACAACTAACAGAGGGCAAATTACCTTCTGTCGATTGTAACCTGTGTGACCACGATAGACAAAAACAGGGCAAAACAGGCTAATATGTCTAATACTAATAAGAATTCTTTAGAACTCAGTCTAATATTTCTAATAAGAAGAATTCTTTAAAACAAAGGCTGATACTGTGTTTCAGCAGCTGAGACAGCTGTTCAGTTTTAATACTTTTAAGACTGACATTTGCTGGTCTCTGGGAGAGAACCTGCTTATGCCAGGTCTAATAGGAGAAGATCTCCATTTGTTCTTCCCTGCTTCCTGGTGCTCCTGAGAGCAAGCCTGACCTCCAGCATGATTTTCTCCCATTCCTGGTTTTAATAGAGAGCACTACCCCACATATCAGCAGTGCTTGACTGGCACTTGTGCACTTGCACGCTCGGGAGAAAAAAACACCTTGAATTCACCGAGAGCAAGTGTGGAAAATCCGAATTGGAGGCTTTGAAGAAAGAGGCAAGGAAATGCCAGCACATGGAATTCCAGTGCAGTGATTTACTGCTCCGCATACAGCAGCAGCTGAAACACTGTAGCATTCTGCAGTATTTCAGCTGGATTCCATCTGCAGCATGTTTCAGGTGACCACAGCAACCACAACAACAAATATGTGTAGTTTTAAAACAATTATACACAAAGGCCTAATGAACAGCATGGCAAGACATCACGGCAGGCAGTGGTGTTTCATTGTCCAGTCAGTGTCAGCCATCTGCAGATGGAATCAGGGAGGAGTGCAGCTTGTCCATAGGTCATCCCTCACTGTCTGGAAACGGATCTGCCGTTACCTCCTAATAAGAATGCACTGTTTTCATCATGCTGCTAACCAACCAGAATTCACCATAAGTTAATCTATCCCTTTGAGGGCCAGCTTTTAATTAATAAGACAATCATCTGCTTGCTCATCCGCTCTGTTTGTTGTGCACACTGAGAAATCCCATCCTTATTAAGGCTGAATGACATCAATTTAATTTAATACATCAATCCGCAGAGGGATGCTGGGCGCTGGTCTGCATGCTGGCAGCAAGTGTGACACTGAGGCGGCGCCCCCTGTAGGGCACAGGGATCTGAATGAGATGAATAGGGTTTTAAACCCTGCTTCAGTCCTGAAATCTTGTACCAATATCCCACTTGATTTGTACTACAGGCATGCCACTGTTTGAATTACGGTCCATTAAAAAAGGAATTTGAACGCTGTATTTCTTTGACCTGGGCTGTGAACTCTAGTGGCTTTGCTTCTGTGTTCATTTGTTTGTGTGTGTTTTTTATATTCCTGCAGAATCTAAATATAGCACAGAAGTCGCTGCTGCTCAGGCTGAGTGTGCGTGACCTGAGTCTCCACCACTTTGAAAGGGTGGCTGGTCGTTTTAATGTGCAGGTCCCCGGTGCAGAGGCGGCGCCTTGGACTGGCTGCCTGGCTGCAGCGTGGCGCCAGTGTCCCGACCTCGGTTCCGTCCAGGCTGGGCTGGGCTGGGCTGGGCTGACACCCATGCTGCTGCAGTCCAGGGATCCCCTTTTGATTTTCAGGCTTGGCCCAGCCTGCTGCCCTATCAATCATCAAAAATTGAAATGCAGCGCCAGGACTCCTGTGAGGGGAGCTCTGAGTCACGGCACACTGCGCAGATCTTCCTGGGGTGCTTGTGGTGCAAAGGTTGAAAAAAAGAGGAGCAGCCTCCTTTACCTTTTATGCCTAAGAGGCCCATTGCTTAGTAGTGAGGAGGCTGGATTGACTTAGCCTGTTAATGTAGGGGAATGCTCCAGTGGGCAGGACATTGCTCCCTGCCTCCTGGAAAAGGTAACTGCAGGTGGTTTTATTTCTGCATTGCTCAAGACTCACGGCTCCGCTCCATCCCCCCACCCCCGCATCTGTCTGGGCTTGAAAGTTCAGACAAGTGCTCTAGTTAATGTTTAAACAGCCTGGCTCTTTTTAATTGCTGGTAGGTGTATTAAAAATCAGTTCAGGCCTCCAGCATTTCCCTCTTTCCAATAGAAATACTTGCAGAAGAAAGTCACACGATGTCGGGGCTCATATTGGTGTGGAAACGCCGATGACCTCACAGCCGTTCTGCTCGGAGGTCAGGTGACTGTACGACGGCACCACTCCCGTAGCGCAGGGCGAAGCAGTCTCAAGCTTGTGGCGCAGAAACGTCAGTGTGGTTCTTGATAACATCACCACTTTCTTTTCTCTGTGTCTGAGGACATTTATTCCACAGGATGCGTTCTCATGCCGCACACCATCTGGAGGAGGTTGTAAAATAAGCCATTTTATTGGAGCTTAGGATGAAAGTTGAAAGCAGGAGCTAATTCCCAGGTGCCTGTAAGTGCAGGTAATCTGCACCCCCTTCCTTGCATTTCTGATGCTCCCTTGTCATCATCAGGAGGGCAGGATGACCTTGGCCTTGTTCTCGTGGCCAGACTCTTGTCTCTCAGCGTTCAAGAGCTCACACAGGGGCTTGCTAGTAGAGTGATGTGGGTGCGATCCAGTCACTCAGTTTCCAAACTCATGTGGTACTGCAGCTCATGTGAGGCACAACATGAAATTGGTGTGAGTGTGTTGTCTGTCCAAGTTTACAAAATGCTGATGTTTTTAAGATCATAATTAAAGGCAGGAAATTTAAGGGGGGGGGGGGGTCACTGGGGATATTTTTTTTTATGACAGCATTACAAAAGATCATAAGAAACTCAGTTTTGTGTTAGTGTTAGTAAGGTTCTTCAAAGGCTTCAAAAGGTTGACATCTGCTTGACTTCACTGATTTCGGTGAATTATTTTCTATGCCATTAGCTTGTTCTGCCTGATTCTAAGGCAAAGACTTTTAACCACATGAAAGGTAATGAGGCATTAGCAGTGTGAACAGGCTGACATAGCTGTGTGATATCTGAACCTCCTACATGGTAGCAGCTTTATTTGAAAGTAAAAAAAAAACTGTAAAGCAAATTGAAATTGAATGACCTGCTAATCGCCCTAGTTTAGCGGGCTGTGAGCCGGTCCTTGTCTGTTCATAACAATGTAATTACACCACAGATGCTTCTAAATGAAGCAGATTATACTGCAGATGAGAGTATTGCATAACCCTGCTTCCAGACACTGTGGTGTACAGGTGTAAACAGATGTTATGTAATAACAAGGTGACTTCAATGTAGGAGGGGCTCTGAGCGATGCCTGGATAAGGGTGAGCCCCACAGTGTCACTTTCGGGGCGCAGACTGCTGCAGAATCTCTGCTTGGCCACTTTGCAAGGAGTGACCAGTCGATGGTCTGGTGTTATGTGGGCAAGAGATGTGCAGGGATCTATGCAGATGTTTATGCTCCTCTCAAGTGCTGGAATACACAAGTTTAAATATTTCAGAGGTTACGCTTGTTCCTGTTGTGCCTATACCCTCCAGAAGAGCATGATCCTTGAACTGACAATGGCACTTTAACAAGGAGACCTGTCTTGAAGGCTGGCCATGGTATTGAGTGTAGACTATCTTTGTAAAAGAATGGTATTGTGCAGTAAAGATTAGTGCACACCAGACAGAGGTTCAGAAATCCCAGGGCGTAGCTAGGGGTTCCAGAATTTCATAGAAGGTGTATTTGCATAATGAATACAATGTTCCAGAAAGCCAGAAAAAAGCACGCAGAATGACTGTGGTGAGCTCTCATAGGGGAACACCCTGAAATGTTAATGTAAAGTAAAGCAATTATGTAAACACATTAAAATAGCTGATATCTCAGTGGCTGAGTCATCGGATGGAAAGTGTGGTGTTTATGGGGCTGCATTCTGTCCTACAGTATGCAGTTTTCCTAGTCTCAGGCTTATGGCTTCCAGAAGCCTAATACATTCATTATCTGTGTACCTTTTTTCCTGAAAAAACGACAGGCGTGGTAATACGTGTCAGTGAGTCAGTAACTAATAGTACAGTATTCAAGTTCTCATGCTGCTGGGCTGAGGCTCACTCATTTCCTTTGTCTCAGCTTCACACGACCTGCGGCAGCGCAGCATTTACAGCGCAGTGCCGTGGAAGGCGAACTCATATTAGAAATCCGCTGGACAATCACGACTAAGCGTTAAATAACCAATTAAAAAAAAAGAAATGCGATAATTGGTACATTTTTATTTTTTTAATGGTGCTAAAATGGGAGAATATGTGAGGGGACAACTTGCAGTCACCTTTTGGTCCCTGTCAGGCCTGAAAGAGGAGGTGACCTTTGCAGTTTGTTAGGTTTCCTGTGCAGAGTGCAGTCCTAGCACACTCTCCTGTAGCTCCCTGCACAGGCCCTCCCAGCATCCCACTGATAGTGATACAGGTGTTCACTGCTTTCCTGCCCCTGATCAACGATGCCGTCTAGAGACCCTCATAGCGTGGATGGACGAGTCCTGCAGTGTCAGCAAGATTCCTGGCCTTCAAAAGCCAACGGATTTAATAGCCCTGCAACTTGCAGGGTGCTTAAGAGACAGAGCAGGAGCTGGGGAGTGACACACTGTAAATGTCTGTTGATGTTATGTTGATTGTATATGCTTTAATTCATCGGTCATGCCAATAACACTCATATCGAAACCTATATCGAAATAGTGGCTCTAAACTTAAGGTGAAACTGTCAGTAGGGATGGGAGTTTTTGAATGATCAGTCCTATCAGGGGAGGTTTCAGGGCCTTTTAGACGAGGGTGGTCTCTGTTCATTCCAGCATGCCCGGTGGTGCTGGTGCAATGAGAGCCATGTCAGATGAGGATAACCTCTGTGTTTGCATCGTGAACTGCCCCCACACAGCAGGAAACAGTCACTCCCAGCAGCCTCCTGTTTCCTTAGTCTTGGTGTCACAAGCTAATTTTCGTCATTTAACCTTGGGCAGCTTTCAGGAAAGGAGATATGGCTCATGTGCTGTTATTGTGAATTAATTAATTTTGTCTGGACATTTTATTTCCTATAAGGTTTTATAAGCTTTGTTATAGGTTGTTCATTGTAGTTTCCATTGACATTGTTGCTTGACTGTTCTTTGATGTTTAAATGGTCATGCTGTGATGAATTATTTGCACCCCACAGTACATTATAACAGCCTTGCCTCGTGTGAATTATTTAGGATAATTCTGTAGACGTGCCTGGAGGCTTAGCAAAATTGAGGAATTAGGGCCTTGCAAATTGAACAGATTAATAGAGGCCCCACAGCAGAGAAGGGTGGTTCACGCACATGTATTTAGAAGAATTATGCAGATGACGCATTTGGAAAAAGAGATTATTTCCTCCGTTGCACCATTCCGGATGACAAATTTGTGCTCTTGTGTAACAAAGCAGGTAGGAGCTGTGAGTGATCCGTTATAATTCCAGCTGTGGTCCGCGAAGCCCCTGGGGGAACTGGAGCAGGCCTCCTTCCATGCCTTTAATCGCCATCTCACACCGCGCCAGTCAGCGGCCTAGAGCCTGGCGGGAGCTGCCCTGCACTGTCCCTGCCCACCTCAGCTCGCTGAGAAGCCGAGCTCAGTGCGCCGGGCAGGCGGGCCCTTTCACATGTCCGGTGCCTGATCCAGCACAATGATGACTGTGTAGCCGAGGCCGATGGGCTATCTGAGTTCATCAACACCCAGTTCTCAGTTGTGTGCCTGGGCTGCACACAGAGCCCCTCATTGTTCTTTGTGAATTGGGCCACTGCAAAACCTCCTCTCCCTGAAGTCCAGGGCAAGTGACAGTAGACCAGCAAGGATCAACATCTGCCCCTGTTGCTCTGAAAGTGCTCTATTCGTAAGGAGCATAAAGAACTTTTTAGGAAGTTCAAGTGCAAGTAGCATTTTCTATAAACACGCATTAGCATTGTCACCTTGAGGAGCTCTATAAACTTTATTATATTTAATTTAAATTGACATCTAAAGAAAAGAATTAGTCCTGACAAGTTGCAAGTGAAAAGAGTTTCTTTAGCTTTCATCGCTATGCAGTTTCTTTAATTTTGAATGCTGCATTGGAGCTTGTTTTTGGAATCTGAGAATGTGATCATTTCTTCTTTCTTCTCCAATTGAAGAAGACAGTTATCGTCACCCAGATTAATCTGAACTCTAGAAAAACAGTTATCGGTTGAAGGCTAACCCATTAAATTAAGTACAGAGTTATCATCCTTTTCATAGGAAACAACTATTTTAGCTTTTACAAAAGCACCCGTTTTTGTAATCAATACATGTATGTAACTGCTCTACTCAGCTGGCTGACCTGAGGAGAAAGTAATGTTAAAGAAACAACTCCTTGTGGATTCTCCCTGCATTACTCCAGCAGTTCCTTATTTCCCATATGTAACATCTTAACAGAAAAAAACTTAGATGCATTTTCTTTAGCTCCTGAACTGGGATGAACACACCCAAGACCCTCCATTTTCAGTGCAGACGTATATATAGATGGTATAAATTTCAGTAATTTCAGTAAGTTGTGTTATGAGTCAGTTTTTGCATGTGTTGAACAGCAATCCATCATCTTCCTGGTTTGCTCCCATTGTATCTGATGTGAATATTATAGATTGAATCAAAACACTGGATGGAAGGTATCTGGAAGCTTTCTGTGCACGTCTTGTTTCTTATTTCATGTTCTTCCTGTGCGCGTCTTGCACTTCAGTCACTGTGGAATATATACCTCGATTCACTCTGTGAGGCTCTATGTCAGTTCTGTGTCCTCTGTACCCACCTTTGCACAGCATCTTTGTGTGCTTGTAAATGCAATCCATTAGAGCAATGACAAGATTAAAAAATCCTGAAACTCTCCTGTGGTTCATTACAGCTTTCAGCCTTTTATTATGGAGAGAGTTGCCATCTGCATAATTGACTTTTTCATGTCTACTAATTCTTTACTGCTGGTAATCAGCATAACACCCTTTGCATTTGGTATTTGGTATTTGGCTGTTAATTGCTACCACTCCCTCCCCACCTCCCCCCTCCTCCAGCTTCTCAAAATGGATTCTGAGCCTCTTAAATCTGTCCTGGAAACAGGCAAGCAAAGTGAACGCAGAGAATGATGCTTTTGGAATAACAGACGGCACACCCTCTGAAGCCTCAGGAAAAACTCTGCACACAATCTCTCCCCATTGCCTTGGGCATGGACAGGTGTGTGTTATACATAGATATGCCACATATATACTGGATATTATGGGAAGAGTTCAAGGGATTAAAATGCCAATGCTGTTTGTATCAAAAGCGTAGGAAGGCATGAATCCAGTGCTGTGTATCAGATGTAACAGCAAATGCCCTGACACAGAACTCTGATTGCTAAAGCTGTAAAGGAAAGAAAAGTCTTTGTATTGGGCGCTGATGAACAGATTAGTTTGAAGGGAAGGCTTCTGGGACCTGCGCCCATTTTTTTTTTAAAAACACACTTGCTGCTCCAGGTGTTACGGGGAATGCCGAAGTTTGCCCGATCATAGGCGGGGCGATTCAGATCTACAGCATCTCAGTGCAAAGCACATGGTATGGGGAACAATGCGCTGGTATGAGAACAGCTTCAGAAGCTACCAGAGTGGATTGAGGATAGCCAGGATCTCCCTGTCCAGTCATTCACGTAGCCTGCCAACTGGGGCCATCAGCACACCTTTTAAAACGAAGATGAACATCAGTGCTCCAAATAATCTCTCAGGGGGCCCATAAGAGTGTCTTGACATCAATCTGCCCGTTCCCGAGCCTCGCAGTCCCACCAGAGGTGCTGGCGATCCCTGCCAGTCTGCGCGCTAGAACGTGAAAGTCAGCAGCTGTATCACCCTGCAGCTCACCACTGATGCTCAGCAGGTGTGAGCCTGGCCAGTACTTGGATGGGAGACCTCCTGGGAAAGCTACAGTTGCTGCTGGAAGAGGTGTTAGTGGACCAGTAGGGGGCGCTCACCCTGCAGTCTGTGTGGGTCCTAATGCCCCAGTATAGTGATGGGGGCACTATTCTGTAAAAAAGGTGTCATCTTCCAGATGATATGTAAAACTGAGGTCCAGACTCTCTTTGGTCATTAAAAATCCCAGGGTGTTTCTCAAAAAGAGGAAGGGTGTTACCCTGGTGTCCTGGACAAATTTCCCCCCTGGCCTTAAAAAAATCATGGCCTCCTAATAACCCCCCTCTCTGAACTGGCTCAGTTCACCCTGCTCTCCTCCCCACTGAGAGCTGGTGTGTGGGGAGCGGACTGGTGCATCCTCCAGGTGGAGCTGCACACGGGTGGTGGAGGGGATCCCCGTGACCTGTAAGGCGCTATGAGCGGAGAGTCCAGGAAAGTGCTGTGTAAATGTAGGGAATTCTGCTGAAGCTGAAGCATGGTTCGAAGGCTGGGAAAATGCTGATGTGTGGTGCTGGAGGTGTTATAGCCCAGGGAAGCGCGAGACCAGTCAGTGAGTGATGTTTCACAGAGTCTTCCTTCCTGTGCATTGCCTGGTTTTATTTCTCCAGCTTGTGCAACCTAGCAGCCATCACAGCTGTATTCTGTTCTCATCATCATCATCATCATCATCTGAAATCTGCTGCTGCTGCTTCCTTTTCGATTTGGCACTCTGAACTTACCAATACAGATTGCCACTGTGCGTCTGCTACTGCTGATTCCTGATAAGGGCTGTTTACTGAACACGTCAGAGACTGTGACCTGCTTAGAGCCTCTCAGCGCATTTAATCTAAAAGCTCTCTAGCCCTAAAGATGTAATATATTTGCTGTTTCCACATTCTCAGAATTCTTGGAATCAGTCCCTGCCCACAGACACTAGTCGGGAAAATTTGATTATTTTTTTCTGCTTTGCATCAGAATGAGTCTAACTGCCTGTGAGTTTATACAATAGCTGGCATTTAACCTTGAACCCAGGGAGTAGTTAAGGACTGAAGAGCTCCAACTGCAGGCATTCTGAGTTAGTCATATTGTTTTGCATCACTCCTCATGATGTTCTACTTGGGGACTGTGGACTGATTGTTACTCCCTGTCTACAAGCTTTATAACTACCTCAAGTTCTGCAACACAATGGCCTTCGTTAACCAAGGATTGTGCTCATCCTTCTGTTGTCCGTAAATTTTGTCCGATAATATTGGCTCATTAAAATAAATACCATCTTGCAGTTTTTCTAAACTTTACTTTATGAAGGTAGAGTCCAAAGGCAGGACTTAATAAGGGTTTATGATATGAAGTGGAAGACAAAAGACTAAAAAGGGACAAATCCCAGATTTACTAGCCACAGCTGTGTCCCCTGTCCTGTTTTTGTCAAGCAGTCAATCAACAAAGCAAGAATTGGCATCGTGAGTAGCAGAAATGGGCCTGAAACAGGGGGACGTCCCTTGCTCTCTGTATGCATCTGTTGCACCTAAAGGGCAGCCTGTAATTGGATCATCAATGAAACGTGTCAGTTGCTTCATCTGACACATGAGGGAAGAGTATTAATGATTTTTACAGCTCTGTCAGGGAGGATGTTAGTATATTTTTGGAGAGAAAATAAATCAGGTTCTAATTGCTTGACAGCAGGCTGTTGTACTCCATTAACCTCTAGTAAATTGAGAGAAAATCTGAATGCTAGGTCACCGTTTTACAGTTTTGCATGAATAGCCAACCACATAACAGCCCAAGCGTGGGGGGACTTCACTTCACAGTGCATCAGCATGTCACTGGAACAGTCAGGATCGCTCTGCACCACGGCCTCAGGTGTTTGGGTGAACATGATACCGCTGTGCCAGAATCTTGACCTGTAAGAGCAGCTCAGTTTCGGATCCTAGAGGGCCCGTGCGTCGACATGTCACACCCGCTGCTCACCGGAGTCCTGCACACGCACGGTCTCGCCCCAGTCAAGCACCAGCCGGAGGCAGTCCCCACAGGCGCCGCCCATAAGACCCTTCATCCAATCAGAGGGCCTCACTTGCTGACACACCCTCCACTGCCAAACCTCCTGCTGCCTTCTCCGCTCGGGATTGTTAGCTTCTCCGGAACTTCTTGCCTCGCTTGGATAAACCATTGGATCTTGCTTTCGGATATTCGAACCCGGAACTCACCTTCGACCTTGACCTCGTCTAGCTCTTTGGATTTGTCTGCCTTTCTCCTACTGGATAATCTTTGGTATCGAACCCGGAACCCACCCTTGACTGTGTCTCTGCCTGACGTTTTGGGATCACCAGAAATCTGTCTTGACTCCGCCTCGGGTTCTTCTTTCGAACTGCAACGCGCTGCGTTTACACTACAGGTTTTCCTTTCGCTGCTCTTAACAACCTCAAGGAGGGTATTATTAGTTTAAACGGATCGATGCTGGTTCTTTAATTGGACCTAGAAAATCTGCAGACACTGGACACCCTATCTTAGACACCATCAGTAGTTACTGTTCGGGTCTGTTCTGATCATCAGCAAAGTCTCCACCAGTGTTTTCTGCTACTGTAGCAGTCATTTAACATCTTTAACTCACATGGATCAGGATCTTCAGATTCTTGACCACAGCAGCTCGAGGTGACAACACACAAGCTGCCAACATGAAGTGTCGTAAGAGCTCATCCAGCACATGTACTGGTCAGGTCTGATGAACTGGTTTTCAGCTCTTCCTCGTCATTCATATCATTTGTTCCCCTCTACACAGCTACAAAAGCAAAAGACTACTTTCTGCACTACAAACATAGATCTACAGTATTAGAGTTAACTGATAGGTTATAACTAACAGGGTGAGATTTTAGTGGATGATCACCATAGAATTGTATTTCTGCATAAAGAAGGAAACTGAAACTGAAGAGCAGAACAGTGCAAATTGTCTTAGCCATTTGCACAGCAGTGCATCTGTGTGGTAAGAAAGCCTTACGTTTGTCCCTTGGGGATCGGAGGTTTGTAATGAATTCCCATGAGGATGTTCCGGAATAGAAAAGGTATCGTTCTTTATTATGAGATGTTTATTTCAGTAGTGAAATTAGTTAGCAAGTGTGCATGCATGGTGTTGACAATGTTTTCGTAGTGCTTTTGATAATCTGGTTTTGAACTTTGCTGTACGTTTGCATGACTGAAAACCTTCTGTTTGAAGGAATGTGACAGGAGCACACCTGACTGACTGCAGCCTCACTGATTTCACTGATACAGAAGCGCTCCTCTTCCTGGACAAACACAGTTCTCGGCCTTGGAGTGACGTGTCACTTCACTTTAGAAGTACAGTGTCAGTAAAGGAGAATCGTGTGTTGTGTGTCGAGAAGCATTTTGAGTCACAGTAACCAAAGAGCGTCTCTCTCCCCAGGAGTCCTTACTGAGAGAAAAGCGCCGAGGAAGGGGCGGGGGAGTGACTCCATTGAAATAAAACCCACAGCCTAATTAAAATGTCGAACTGGCAGAGCTCATTAACATGCATTATTTGTGTTAAGACATTTCAAAGAAGAAAAAGAGCCACTGAATTTAATGGCAGAGCTCCGTTTTGCAGTGACTGGTGTTTTGTCTGCCTTCGGTGTAGCGTCAGTGCTCAGAGAGCCTTCGTCATTGGCTCCTTGGGCTCCTGGGACAAAAGCTAACTTTTCTCACACCTGAAGAAGGCTTCACAGCCGAAACGTTGTTTTCTCTCTTCTCTTTTCAGCATGGAATAAACCTATTACTTGTTCCTTATTAGGTTCCTGTGCTGGGTTTCTGCAATGGTGAAATCAGAGTTGTCTTTGCATGTTCAGGACTACAACAGGAAGAGGCAACCATATGTCTGCCCTGCAGTGTTCCCAAGCCTGAGCGACACTGATCCTAGGCGAGGCCTTCCTGCAGGGAATGTCTGCAGACTGTGGGGCGTTTCAGCCTGTGTCTCATTTCCTCTTGGAGGCTGTCCTCACTGAAGGGGTGTTCGCTGAAGGGCGCGCACTCTGGGATGAGTGTGAAAATCCACGAGGAGGGAGCCGGTCCTTATTACGCTCTGCGCACTCATGTAGTTCTGGCCAGAGCAGCAATCTGATGCATGAAGTCTGCTTCAGGAGAAGTAGATGCCAGGGTTGTCAGGAGCCCGGCAGGCTGTGTGGGTTGCTTTTGGATGCTAAGGAGTTTTAAAATGAAAGTGCTCGCTTGTTGATTGTTTATTAAAAATAGGATCGAAGAGTTCCATTGGTGAGTCAGTTCTCCGCTCAAATTAAAGTCATGGGCTCACACATCAGACGTACAATAGCACTGTTTCATAAATGACCTAAGAACATTGCCTGGAAGCCACATCGAAGAATTTTCATGTGATCACTGGGGAACATTTCAGGAGGAGATGCAAAGTGCTTGAGCAGAACAGAGCCATCAATGTTCTGCAAATGGGAAGCTTTTTTTTCACTTACTTTTACCACATTTGTCGAGCTTCTCAAAGAGGAGAAATATGCGGTTACTGGAGAGTGCTTTGAGACTTCCAAACATGGGAGTGGTGCTCTTTTTTAAGAACTCCAGCCAGCCTGCAGACAAAAATTTAAAAGTGAATACCTGATAAGATCTGACAGCTAATCTGACACTGGCTACAGCTTTGTTGTTTGGACTTCTAGAAAGTATTACATTTAGCAGAAGCACAGCACCGAATTGCAACAATAATGATTGATTGTTTGCTCTGAGAAGCAGACAGCTCAGGACAAATAAGGTTTGGCTGTGGGTGTTTCAGGGAGTTGACTGTTAGCTTTGAGGTTAGTGATGGTTTCTGATGGCCCGGCATGGAGAAACTTCCTCAGAGATTGTTGCGAGACAAATATTTTCTGATTCACAAATTACATCACCTCTTCCCTGAAAAGAATTTACAGTAGTAACAGTCACTTCATTTGTACAGCACGTTTTACTGTTCAACAAATAACATGTCATCATTGCAGTTTTCCATTCTGGAAAATAGCTTGTTCAACAAAACATTTGTGTGTTCAAGAAACTTCATATTGCAACATAATTTCTGTCAGTCTTGTGCATGCTTTCTCTGTCTGGTCCAGGACCCGGTGTGTGCCTTTTTTAGACCTGGATAAGACAGATCTCCACTAAACTTTCCTGTGCCGACACTGAGCAACATTTATTCAGAAATAAATAATCCCAGCTTTGCATTAAAGTTTTATTAGTCTGACACTATTATAGAGAGCCAGTCATGTTTTAACATCCAATTGTTAGCACCCAATTATACAGTTTGGTTTGCTGGAGAAATGTGGGCAAGCTCTTCACTCAGAAACCCAGCAGAATTCCCAGCTGGCATGTAAGCTGACTGCACTCCGGGTGAGATATGACCAGACCATCTCATCACTATACCACAAAAACCATGGAAAAGGAAATGCACTGTATCATTACGGTTAACTATGAGAGTACTACAGAATTACTATACAGATCCATCCCAGAACGTTTTCACAGGAAAGCACGCTGAATATGTAGTGCCAAACTTATCTCTTGGAATGCCCAGCTGCAGGCAAAAAGTCCCAGAAAAAAAAATTACTTGACTCATCTCCATGTAAATAATGGGCTAGCAGTGTATGACGCACACGATAAGTGTGGAAAAAATAACAGCCTATGCACTGCAGACAAGCAGAAACACAGCTGTTTTATCAGCATTAAAGGACAAGATAATCGGTCTCTTTCCATTTCCTTTAAACTTCTCTAAACACAAGGATACTGTACACTGTCAAAATGAACTTTGAAGGGATGAGCGTAGCCGTTTAAAAAAGATTTGTCTTAGTTTTAGAAAAAGGGCTAGTATTGGAACCTGTAGCATTTTCAGTGCTTTTAATGCCTCTCGGTATATAAAATGCATAAAGGTACTGCATTTTCAGCCTTTCCTGGCTGCGAGATCTGTTTTTTTAAGAGATCACTCTTAGGATCCTCTAGTTCAAGTGCGAAAATGAATGAATGTTTATCAGTAAGGTTGTAATCAAAGAGAAAATGTTAAAGGGGTGTCCACACAGTCTATTGTCAGTGCTCCGCGGGGAGCCCTCCTGAGTACAAGCTGATCTGAAACTTTACTGGGCGACTGCCAGAGACCCTGGGCCCCCAGGGTGAGAGGCTCCCCGTTGCTCCCCGACTCTCGCGCGGAGCAGAGCCCCCTCTGCTTCTCCGCCCTGTCCCAAAGACCTCCGTCACCTCCCGCCTTCCCCGCCCGCTCACGCACACCAGCGGACAGACGCGGCTGCGGGTGTCCCCTCTCGACCGCAGGCCCTCGCCCTCGGCGGGGCGGTGTGGCACAGAGACCGGGCGGCACCAGAGCCCCACTGGGTCCGCAGTGAAACTGTGTGGGTTTGTCCTCGTTCGCATTTCTGTCCCCCCCTGCTCTCCTGCGGCCTTGAGTTGGGGGCTACAAGCTACTGTGTCCTACTCTGCACACGCTACACTATGTTACAGCACTACTGGAACGCACTGAACAAAGGAGTCTGAATTCATCAGACACTTGCCTTTTATCTCTTCTTGCATTATTATTTCACAGATCAGGGCCTGGCACACACTCTGTCACTCATCTGGCATTATTCCAAGGGTGGCTTGAACACAAATAGAAGGCCCTTTGATTCAGATTGATATCTTTTTTTTCAGTTTGTTTTGTTTAAATTCACCTTGAACTTTCCTTCTTCCCAGGGCGGGCCTGTATCTGGGGCGGCGTGTGAGTGTTCCCGCCTCTGTCCGCACCCCGTAGATGCTGGCTCATATGTCTCTCGTCCGTTCGTGCTGGGGTGTCGGGGGAGTGTGCTGATAGCCCAGCGTACACCAGGCAGGGGCCAAACAACCTGCGAGACAGCGGTTGTGCTAGAGCAAAATGCTGGGATCAAAAGACAAAAAGAAAAGGAGGCAGTTCTTTACACAAAGGGCTGTGGGAGCGTGGAACAAGCTACCCAGCCATGTGATTGAAGCCCCCACTTTGGTTGAGATCATCAGATCATTTAGCCACCAACGCCCAAACGAACTGGACGGGCTCCTCTCATTTGGAACCTTTCTCATGTTCTTCAATGTTTGTCAATGCTGTCGATTGTGTTCTGGTGGCCGGCTCTGCCTGCTGCGCATGTAAGGCGCCTGCCTGCGGAAGTGGACTTCTCTGTGACAGATGTCACCATTTTTGCTTCCAAAAAGAGAACCACGAAATGCATTGATAAGTGAAGCGAGCTAATGGGGCTTAGAGCTCAGTGACCTCCGGATGATTTCATAGTGCTGGCCCTGCTGCATGTTTGAAAGCAGTGAATTATCTGGATGGCAGATTCCTCTTTTTAGAACATCAAAGCCTGTCTGTTTGCACGAGAAGCAGACCTCGGTCCCACAGATTCTGCCGACGGATGCTCATATCCTGGATGGACTCGGGCCGTATTGGTCTTGTCCAGGAACTGCGAGAGAGAGCATCCGACGTGCTCCTGGAAGGTAGCTCTGTTTCCTTCTTAACTTCGAGGGGCCATTATTCTGCACCTGGAGATTTATTCCATCAAATAAGGTTTTGTAGGTTTTGCCGAATAAAGCCTGCACTCACAGCTGTTGAATTATTCAATGTGACATGTCTGTTGTGAGGCCCTGTTTCTTGGTGTACGGAAATGTTTTGAAACAAGTTAAAAAAAAACTTTAAATTTGAGATGAAATGGATGGATGAATGGAGAGATGGATCCTTTTTATGTTTCTGACAGTGTTTCTTCCCCGTCTCAAGCAGACACAGCCCGCGATGTGCAGCGGCGCCATTGTATCTGCAGCAGCCTGTTTGACTGCAGCAGGAGGGAAATGAGTGATTTCAAATCGGCTTTCGCCACGTAAATAAAATACTTTGACTCAGGCACTATTTAGACAAAGGAAGTATGTCATCGGCCACAGAGCCGTTCGGTGCCACTGGAGGTTCTTGAGCTCCTCCAGCTGATGGACGGCATGTGGGGTCCGGCTGGGGGGGGCAGCAGGGAAACCGGACCCGGTCAGTCTGGTCAGTCAGCTGACCCGTGCGAGCAGGAGGGTGGGCGACCCAGGCTGGGTATGGCGGCGGGTGCTATATATAGAGACCCCAGCTTGATCGCATGGCTCAGATGATGCTGACTGACTCATTAAGCAACTACGAAGTAGAGTTCAGTGGACCTGTGTTTATCCGGGTTTTTCCCAGCCGTTCTAGGAAACTTTCCATCAGCTGTACAGCCATTCCGGGTTTATTTTGTTCCCTTACTCGAGGGAGTCTGGCCTGGCGTGCTGGGCAGCAGATCAGCTCCCCTGTCCCCCTCCACTCCAGCGGGTGTCTGAGGTGAAGATGATGAGGATGATGATGGTGATTTAGAGAGAAATCTGCTGGATTTCAGACACTCCAGGGCCGGGAGAGAAATTGGCTGCTGTCTGCCCTGCACGACTTTTTTGAATACCGAAGGATTTTTCACATTGAGTGGGCCTTCTGTACCAATAAGGGCACCTCCTGAGCCAGCGAATAATAAGATTTCCTTCATTTTTGGTGTCTAGAGATAAAAAAGAAAGGTGGAAATAAACAGGCGTGAGCAACGCCCTCCTGCTGCGTTCTTCTCTGACACGTTCATTTCTTTGAGGTCGTCCCAGTTCCTCCCAGAAAACCTGGGGTGTCTCCCTTGGGGGCTTCCCTTGGGAAGGTGGAGCGCTGTGGCTTGGGACTCGTTCCCTTTCCTGTCATATCTGCTCCACCCTGGTCCAGAGCCAGGAGGGGGCGACGGAGGCCTGTGGGGCTCCTGCCAGCGCGGTCAGAGCCATGAGGCTTGGGGGGCTCCCCGATAGCTTGGAGGGGAGCCCCGTTGAGAGGGGTGGGGGACAGGTGGTTTGGGGAGACCATATGTTGCGTCAGTGTGGTGGGAGAGGCGCCCCGGGTGAGGGGACAGAAGCACTGGTGTGAGGTTAGCAGGGACCAGAAATAACACAACAAGAGGTGAAACATGAACAACAGGGCAAAAAGTGCACCAGTGTGCCTCGCAACCTCCAGGCTGGGCTGCCCTGCTTAACGGGGCCCAGTCTGCTAGAGCAGGGTGCTTATGGGTAAAAATACAAATAAAACGGGTGGAAAGGAGCAGCCTGCCCTGGTGGTACTGCACAGCGGGTCAGGCGAGAAAAGAAAAAGAACACCTGACGTGGGTGCCGTCCCCTCCGGGACTGTCGTGTAAAACTCCCCCCTCCGGGGCTGTCCCTGCTCGTCCCGTCGGGGGGTGTCCAGCGTGCCTTTATAGGTCCCGCCCAGCTGGGGCTCGTCAGCTGGAAGCCGGGACAGCTGGGACTACAAAGCTGAGGCGTCGCCCTTCTGCCAGGGCTCCGCCCCCACACCGGACACGCCCCCGCGCCATGCCACACAAAGCACAGAAATGATCACAAAAGGGAAAGAGTGAAAGTCGCGTTTCCATGCCTTCATCATATGTAGTGAGTGTGTGTGGCATGTCCTGTAAGGCCATTCTCTTAAATACATCCAGCCCTGTGTGAACCTGACCTCAGTATGCGAGCTCTGGCTCTCCTGCTGGGTACACAGGAGCCAGCCCATCAGAGCGTAGACCTTCTTTGTACCTTCTGAGACATGAACTTCCCTTTAGCTGCACCCTGAACTTTCCAGTCACCATCAGCTAATAGCCTTTCATTCGTCATTACCCCTGCTCCTCTCTGGAGCTGCCTGTCTGGTTACTGCACCCAGCTGTGGATGGAAAAAATATTTACTCTAAAAACAGGACAAGTGAGGCCTCAAAATAGGCACCACTTGCACCTGCGTGTTCATACGTGTTGATACTTTTGAGATAGTTATTTAGCCCCCTGACAACTTCAGTCTGTGTGTGATTAGCTATTCTTTTTATGGTGTTTAATTTAAGAATAGGCTCACACCCGATGTGCAGAGTGTAAGTGTGGAAAGGTTTCACAGCTGCCTCGGTGCAGTGACTTTTGTGTACAGAAATAAATTATTCATCTGGAGATATTTGTTTCATGTGGTTTTCAATGGCCTATATCACTTCATAGCCCTGTACTACAAACAGTTCAGTTCTGAACTCTGTGGCTGGTGTTGCACTGACCACAGCAACCTGCATACCTCCCCATATCGTGCTTTAAATTCACACATTAAAAGAAACGTCAGGCAGAAAAATACAGAGCCTGTCCCGATTCCTTTCAGAAGCACTACTTCACTTGATTGAGGGCATGTGTTGAAATGTGGGGTGTGTATCTATAGTAAATATTTTGGATTTGGTTTGTCTCCCACTTTTGTGCAGCTGTTTCAGCAATTATAGCATCTCACTCAGAGCACACGCAGTAAAATTGGAAAAAATGCAACCATTAAGAAGACGAGAGAGCAAATCACAGGTTCCAGCTGGCTGAAGCATGTTTCAGCGTTTTTTGTTTTCAGCATTGAGAGTCAGAAGAAAAGCAAAGCATTCTGAAAAATTGACCTGAGTAGCTACTCTGCTACCACGGCTGAATAATGCATGACTCTCTGCAGCTCCACCACTGACTCAGAGAGGCAGATAGAGCTCCCCTTTCCCCTGTTTCTGGTTTTACAAAGTGCAGGTTCCAGAGCAAACCTGTGCTCCTGAGCTTGGCGGAAATGTTAGCGTTATTCACTGCAACGCACTGCTACACGCCATGAGCCCTTTACACAGGCCCGAACCCACAGCCTGCAGGGCTGGCTTGCTTTCGTTAAATAATAGGACAGGCGAAGCTAAAACCCAGCCAGTGTCTGAGAAGAGCAGAGTTTTCGTTTCTCTGTGTATTTGTTTGACTTGGCAGTAGTGTGGGCAAGAGGGTGACCCCTGGTACTGCAGGCTCCCTCCAGACTGGAACAGGACAAGTGATAAGAGTCACACCCCCCACTGGTCCCACTGCTGCCCTCCGATCAGAGCACAGAGAGGGCAGTGCAGTGCCTCGGTCATCATCAGTCCTGTTTTGGAAACATGACGCTCATTGAAGGTGTCAGGAGTTCAAAGGCTCTGTTTTTCTTGTTTCTCTCTGTGCATTAGCTGAGGATAAGGTGGTACCAGCAGGACTGAAGTCATGCTGTCCATTTACAGATGTATATTTACAGAACCAAGGCCATTGCCTGCAGATAGGCATGCATCCCGTTCTAAATTCACCTGTTTCAATGAGAACATTTTAAATACAGTGTTTATACACGCAAAGCATAGTCATTTATTATATTGTGTATGGTCCGTCGTTGTTTGTCCAAATGTGTTTTTCTTTTTGGAACAAAAGTGAAAGTCAGAGCTTGATTGCAGGACCTGGAACAGTGCAGGCGTTACAGTACACTCCCGGCAGCAGGTGGCTCTTCGACTTCAGAGAGTCGGCTGAGGGCGTCTCACCTGCTCACTGCACTGGGAGAGACGCAGCCCTGCTTGTCGAAGGCTGGAGCTGTCTGCTCCCTCCTTTGAAAAGTTGACGGACAGTCTGGGGAGAGATGGGTTTCCGAGCACTTGATTACACTCCTCACGAATTTCACACCTGACGTTGCCAAGAACCAATCAGGTTAGAAAACAGGCTTTAATTATTGTGCTCTTCACAAGACAATGCCTCCTTGAGCCTGGCTGAAATAGAAGTCTTGGACAGTCATATCCTGTCAATATCAAGTCAAAACTGTACTCTTTTATTATCCCGTGTTCCCTCCTTGCTGTCTGCACTTCCAGGATCAATTCTGGGTTGCCATGGCGCCTATCAAGAACAAGCAGCTTGGGATATTGGATGGATGGAAAAAAAGCATAGAGGAATGGATGAGTTAATGGATGGCTGGGAGGATGAAAGGATGAATTCATGGAATTAATGAAATGGAGGAATTAATGGGTGGATGAATGCCCCATTTTTTTAACAACATCACTACACACGTTTTACTTATGGATTCCCATGTACAGTTACTTGGAAGAAGTTACTATGCATGTGGGATATGACAGGCCATGATTATCTGCACTCGTCTGTTGCTGTTGGCTGATTCCCCAGCATCAGGAACATGGTGGTGAGGGCCTGACCGCCCTGTTCAGTCTGGAACAGAAGTCTTAAAACCAGAGAAATGCACTTGGATTTCTCCATTTGAACGAGCTGCTGGTTTCCAGTTTTTTGGGGAAACTAATAATAAAACAACCCCCTACGGAGCTGAATGTAAAAGATTTTCTTCTTCATCATTACCGACCCAGTGCCCGTGGCAATCAGTGTGCTCAGCAGCTGTATTTCCCTGCGGTTAACTGGGCTAAAGCTGTCCTCACAATTACAGTGAGACAAACGCGAGAAGGACGCCCCCTGCGAGGGGTGCAGCTGCTGCAAACGCATCATGCAGCAGGCGAGTGAGCAAAACTCCTGAGCGCCCTGAACGCCCTGGTGTGGGAAAGCAGGAAGCTGGCAGGGAGCGATGTTACTGGTGGCACTGCAGACGCCAGCTGGGTTTTATAATATATTCTGCACGTGCTGCGGGGGTCAGCTGGGGCCTGGGTTTAGTCAACCGTGGATGGTGTGTGTCTGCTCAGACTTGCACAAACAGAGTCTGTAGTGGTGGCACTAGGACTCAGTTTGCACTTCCCCAGGAACAATGATGAACACGCCCAAACACTGCCTGAGTGTTCAGAGTAACCTTGATTATAGACAGGCTTGAGCACCAATTTGTACAGCTGGGCTTGTTGAAGCAATCCAGAGAATGGTACCTTGTGCAAGGCAGAGCAGGGGTTTGAACCCACGACCCCTTGCTCAAGGATTCATGGTTTTAATCAATGCTCCACAATGGGAAATGTTGACAGTGGAATAGCACGGCAGATGCAGAGTACAATCACAGTGAGCTCATGCTAAAAGCTCGTCCGAGCACAGAGAGGTGTGGACCTGGTAAGTCTACACCACAAACACTGCCATCGTCAGAGCTGCAAAGGTTCAGAAGTTTAGAAAGCCCGTTAGTGCCACACTGCCGCCATTTCTCAAAATGACTGAGCTTGGGTTTTAAAAGAGAGCAGACACTTAGAGTGATATAGGCAACTGCCCTGTGGTCAGCAGTGATTGAATGGGAAGCATTGTTCTCTAATGCTAGTTACACTGCAAGCATTTCCTCAGACATAAAATATGTTTACAGCACTATGGGCACGGTAGAACAACGTTCAATCAATAATAAATAGTGAAGCAATCAGTTTGCTATAATGGTATGTGACCTATAAATACAGTGTATATCAGTCTTCTTCACTTCACATGTTTGTTATATCCTAAGAGCTAAAAGGCAGTAGCAGTGAAGACTTCACGAAGGTCAAGTTCTAGCAGCCTAGATCAATGCCAAAATGCTTTAGAGAAGTCCAGCAGTTGTATTTGAATTCCTCTAAGTGTGCTTTCCTTTTGTTATTTTAATGTAAACCATTAAGGGTACTTTGATGGACACCAGACTGAAAGCTTGTGCTGTCCTCCTGTACTAGCTACTGTGGTAAAAGCAGAGTAAAGCACTGTGAAATCATGGTAGAAGGCGTAATCATGATGTGAAGAGACAAGAATAGTAAAGCATATAGAGGTGTGGCAGAGAAGCACACAAAAAAGTGGCCACGTGCGGCAAGCCTGTTAAACCAGAGGAAAAGGTTTAACAGGTTTACCCCCTCCGAACATCCATAGGTATCCACAGTGAATGCTCTTCTCCGGAGCGAAGTGTAATGTGCTGCACACTGTATCAGATTGCAGAAACCACAGGGTTCCTGCAGGGGGTAAGATTTTGTTATTCAGTCTACTGCCATGCGGTGTAGCCCTGTCTCGGCACCGTTGTGTGTGTCTGTGACCCACGAGCCTGCGAGCCCAGGGAATGCCCTGTCCAGCTGACTCTATTGTGTTGAACAGAAGGGTCACTTCACTGCTTTCCCAGCACAGCTGCTACGCACTGGAATCACAGAGAGTGCACAATGGAGACAGCAGGAGTGCATGAAGTCTTTCCCCTCAGAAGTTCTGCCCTCTTGTCTTTCACAGAAACTCCCGAGACCTCTCGTAGGAGCATCTTTGCTGTCAGCCCTGGCCTCCTTGCTCCTTTGTAATATCCATTTTTACACGAGCAACTGTGTCACATTACTTGAATTAAAGCTATTTGTTCAAAAGAATGAATTATTCATCTCCCCAGGAGGAGCAGCAGATGTCAGAGAGGGTGGAGAGACAATGCGTCCCCCATTACTTATTTAGGGTCTTGTCATAAGCACTGTGTTTTCCCCTTTCCTGGAGATGGCTTGTGATTATAAATTACATCTTGAGATTATTGATCGCTGGTTGTCCTGTTACAGTTGTAACATTAAACTTGGCCAGAAGTACAAACACCAGGCTATTTGTCTCTGAGAGCGATCTATTTATGTGTCTTTGGTAATGAAGTCATTACCTCCGCTGAATTCACACTCCGACAGCCTGGGATTAAATCTGGCTGAGTGCAGAGATAAAATGAATGTGTCTTTATCTGTATCACCAGTGGCTCATGCCCCTAGCAGAACACAGGTGTATCTGATACCCAGAGCGTGCCATTGCATGTTAGCCTTGGCAGATCGTAAAAACGACCCCTGATATGTGTCCACATTTACTCCTGTTAGGTGATCACTCATTTCTGACCACTTGTGAAAACACAGCCAATCTCGTTTGAGCATCCGATCATAGGATGGTCGTGATTTTCTACTTATCCCCAACCCAGTCACTTCCCAGGACCAATTCCAGTCTGGTTTTCCAGATTGTATTGGCCCCCATGATCACACAGACCGGGTGCTGGGATATTCCTGTCACTCACATGAGGGCCTTCTGTCTCGAAGCTGAAGGCCTGCTGTGTGAGCTCTCTAGTCAGCGTGCAACACAGCGGGCCTGTGACGAGCTGAGGCACGCCCTGAATAAAATGTTAATTAAAAACCAGTAGATCAGCGCTAGACTACTTAATCAAGTTAGGTCACCAGTCTCTTATGCACTTTTAAATTAATTTGCCGGGACTTGATTAATGTATTAAAAAAAGACCTGAATGCTTGAAGTATGCATAAGCAGAAATAGAACCAGCTGTGTAAATAGGTGCACATGTACGTTACTTTCGATAAAAGCTTCAGACGAACGGAATTTGTGATTAGAGCTGCTCATTGACTGTTTTTTCCTGGTACTTGAGACTTCACAGGAGCAGACAGCCATGTTGCTGGTGTGCTGCAGGTGCTCACACAACCAATGCAAGCTGTGTTATATAACAGGTGCTGCCGAACACGTCCAGTGTCTTCCATGCTTGAAAATAAAAAGCTTTGTGGCACTGACTGCTAATAAGACTTCTAATTACATGTCTTAATTAGCTTAATTTTGTTTAAAATCCAGGGTTGCAATACCATAAACAGTCGCCAACAATCCATATTGTTGTTTCCTGTACGTTTCTTTGCTGGACAATGCCCAGGGAACTCGTATAGGGCACTTACGGATGTGGGCTTCACGCTGTTAAACGTGCGTGGGTGTACAGGGTGAAGGTGCTGTCAGGACACTTTCTCCAGCTCAGTGACAGCGGAGTGTGAGCAGGACTTTTGGGCGGTTCCTCTGTCTGTTCGGGGGGCCAGTAACACTCCGCAAGACAGCAGAAACCCTGGCCTTTCATCAGCGGAGAACCTGAGCTGGTGAGACAATTCTCAAAGCACAAGCTGCAGGAGAACGAGCCCTTTGACTCCAGGGCATGTGCTTAAGTGCTTTTTTCACAGAGCTTCTTTTCACATCGGGACTCTGTATTAAAGGAATTGAGGAGGGCTGTTTTGTCATTCAATACACACAACCAAACCTCCATTAAACACTAAACAGACCCCAGTCCTCTACGCAGTAATGCTCTTTCTGTTCAGAGGGCTGTGAGAATGAGGTATCTGGTGCCCGTAGCACAATATTGCTGTCTTTGTTTTCCCTTGCATCCTGAAATGAAAAACCTCGTCCATTCACTTGTGAACCTCATGTTTGGAATGCCTCTCGGATGGCCCTTTGGCATTCTAGGAACAGTGCCCCTCTACGCCCTTCTCTCCCCACGACTGATGCAGAGATCCTAGTTTTCTCCTTTGTCTCCTTGGAGAAATTGATTGCTGCGATTGCTTAGACCACACTGAGCAAATGCTCCAACCCCCCATGCCCTCAAATTACTCTTGTTCTGCGACATATCCAATGGTTTCCAGCTGTGTATAGAACTTCAAGGCTCTAAATGGCTTGCCTCCCCTTACATCTCTGGTCTTTTGTCCAGTAACACCCCCAGTCGCAGAATAAAGGGGTCAGGGAGCTTGGGAGAGGCCAGATCAGTCCTGGGCAGCATTAAGAACAAATGCATAACCAATAAAACAATAATAAAATGCAAGAACTCAAGGCTACTCTACTAACAAGTAGCAGTCAGGTGTCATAATGACGTCATAATGTCATAATGGAACATAAAGACAATGCTGGCAGCGACGGTAATTTTCATCATCAGTTCCAGAATGTCCAGGGACCAGGAGGAGTTAAAAGACTGGCACGCAGCAGGGCAGGGATAAAGCTCTGGGTTTTTATGACTGGGCTTCCTTCCTTGAAATGCCTGTGCGTCGCCTGACAGCGCGTGTCAGATGTGGTTTCCCACAATTGAAAGGGCTGCTGTGAAATTCTGACAAGTGCATTCAGGATCACGAAATGCAATCAAGTCAAATGCACATAGAGGACTGTAAGTGTTTAATTGTAATCAGCTTTTCCTGCTGATGGTGACATCCCTCAATCCATACTCAGGCAATCAAAATATTAATAATGACGGTTGTTTTCTCCAGTGCCTTCTGTTAGTCATACTAATGGGTAGTTTCTGTGTGCTAAGTTCTAAAACTAAAGCTTTAGAGTAGCAGTTAAGTAGATTTAATTAGGGTCCTGTTTGTCATGGTACAGATTTTGGCAATCAGTACTTGATGAATAACTTTGACGTGCTCCAGAAACAGCCTCTTTTTCTCAGGGATTTTTTCTCATATATGTAGAAACTGAGACTTATGATTTGCAGGCAGCCTTATCCATTGTTTCACAAGGAAGAGGTCAGTGAGGCTGGGGGTCTTTTTGGCAGGTATCACTAAATTTTCCATAAACTTTTCTGAGGATGGGGTTGAGAGGAGAGAAAATGCTTATTAGCGTTTGTATTCATTTGGAACAGATTCCTTAAGTAAAATGTACTGAAGAGGCAGGCATGTCCTCAGGTTACAGACCAGAGATGTAGAAGAAACCAGATTTGCTTTCTCCTGCAGTCAGAAATTATCCTTCATTTTTCAAACTTACTGAGCAAATGTGCTTCAGAGATCTGCTTAATGAGGACCATATGCATGAATTAGCAACAGCATTGGCTTATTAAACTGTGCAATTAGAGGCTGAATTAAGTTTTGTTGGTAACACCTGGGACTGATATTTTTTGCAAACCTGTCATCAGAAGAAGACGAGGGCTGTTCAGAAGTGAGTGAGTGAATTACAGCATGTTCTCAACCCAGAGAACATGTGCAGATCTGTTTGTTTACAGGCAGTTTCTTTGATCAGCTTCGCTGGGTCTGTGGCTGAGAGGGTCCAGGGTAAGGTCCATAAAACGGCTTGATTGACTCCAATTCAGTCAATACTCCTGTTGAAGCAATCGGCTTGTTTCTATGACAACAGTAATCCAGGGACTCGATTCCAGAGATGGTTTTAGCCATTTCTCCCAACCTGTCCTGATGCTGACCCTGCTGGCTCCACAGAGTAAAGAGGGATCCATGCACAGATATGGCAGAGCTCCTCCCACCTTCAGTTGAGATGCATCATCTCATTGCCCAGGATTGCTAAGATCCGGAGTGGCCCGGTCTGCGTGTGTGCCTGGGTTTGTAACGCACAGTGAGCCTCGTGCATTGACGTCACACCCCAATGGTCATCAAAGCAGTTGAAGGGGGCGGGACAGGGTCCATTCCTGCAGCCAAGCGCTTCCGCCACCTGGAGCGAGTGGCACTGGTGTCTGTTGGGAATTTGATCTCCTGCGGTGCGCCAGTTCATCGCGGTAGCCGGGCACGCTTCCACTGGGGCGCAGCTGGTTCCTGCCGTAGTTGCCTGTGGTTTCCACTTGTGGGCGCGGGGCCTTGTTCCCGCTGGGCTGCGGGAACATCCTGGCGTTGCTCGATCCGCGTCCCTGGTGCAGCTCCTCTGCTGCGGCACGCTCGTGCGCCAGTACAGAGCAGCGCGGCGAGACATGCTAGCACCGGAGGGAGCCGTTCCGGAGCTCGCTGGGCTGCTGTCACAGGCTCCCCCTGCGTTGAAGTATGGCCTGGCTCGCCCGCCGCCGCGCTGGAGCTCAGCAAGGTGGAGAGTGTCTTGCACTCTTCCCTGTGAACGCACACGCCTCCAGCAGGGCTTTCTTCCGTCAGGCCCAGGGTCGTGACGGAGAGGAGAGGAGAGGAGTGAGTCGTCAGAGAGCTTACGAAAGACGTGAGCGCTGTGAAGACTGAGGACCAAAGTGACCACTGTCACTGTTACAGCTCGCTCTTATATATTTATAAAAAAGTATATATTTCTGTAATTCACTAAGCTTAACTCTACACAATAATACAAGTAAAACAATTTGCACATTACAATGTGAAAAAAAGAAGTTGGAACTCTTATGTCTGATGGTACATGAGTGCTACCGTTCCTCCTTACCTCCCTCAGTCGTCCTTCATGGGCCCTGGCCTGTTCCTCCCAGCTGGGCGCCGGATTACTGCCTGCCGATCTTTCGGAAAGATGTGCAGCAACAGAGCTGTGCCGGATCGGAGCACGATTTACAAAGGCCAGTTTAAGCCCTCATCTCCCCAGTTAGACCTCCAGCGATGAATGTCGTGTATTGTTTCTATTTCTTTCAGAAAGATATTTTGTATAAAGCAATTGTGGGTAAATTGTTTAAAATGCGTTGAGTCACGTCAAAGTAAAGAGCTCAAATTATTTTATGGTTGCAAATCGTGGAACAGGGTGAGTGAGTGATGTAGGAAGTCTAATATGTAGTATCTGGGATTGAAAATGTGGTTTTATTGTTTTGTCTTAGAAGTATAAATAAACGTTGAATTATGATAAGTTGATCATACCTTCATGGAACATTATACACGGAGATGCTGGGTTGTTGTAGCACAATTATGTTATATATTAATTGTATATTATATTAATTGAGGTACAATTATATGGCACAAATTAAGCATAAACAGTTCTGCTAGATTCATCTCATGATTGCTTGGGTGTTCTGTACATGTGTCCTGGGCTGTTTTAAAAGATTTCCTTTGTGGAAATGAGGTTGCATTGATTCTTTAGTGGATGACATGGCTAAGAGGTATGTTTGATGAAGTTGAGTAAACCTGTGAGCTAAATTGTGTTAGCTTTGCTCACCTGCCACATTGTATACAGTGCGATTGTGGTTTAAATGATCTTTTAGGTTAATCCAAATCCTTTTTTCAGGGAGGTGGCTGAAAAAAAATAGTTTAAAAGACGTGACTAAAAAAAAAAGACTCCAGGGCCTTTGTCACACTCGTGGACTTCCTTGGAACATTTATGTTTTCCGGCCAGCATAGTGTGTTTCCTTCCTATGGAGGAAGAAAAATAGAGTTTGATTTTAAACTGCGTCACGAAAAAAAAGATTGTGCAGATCTCGAGGTGAAAGGGTGATACCACCTCTTTCTGGGTCCCATCTTCCATTTCGGCTTTCCTGTAATAGAATTCCCCAGGGAATGTTCTGGGAATGGAAGGCTGGGTGTGGAATGAGCGAAGTGCTTATTCCTAACGCAGCTCCCTCCATTAACCCCTACCTCGTTCACAGTGCTGTTTGCACTCTCTTAATTAGCTCCCATTATAACAGCCTGCCTTTGCACGTTCTTCTGATGGGAGAGCCCCAGCAATACAGGAAACTCGCAGCCTTTCTGTCTTCCTTGGGTGGGAAGCCCGGGCGGGCTATTTTTAAACGAGGAGCAAGTGGAGACACAAGGACCCAGTGGGTAGGGGCCGGGCTGGTTTCTGCCTCTCGGTCTGCGCATGGTGAGGAGACGAGATGCCCTCTATTGCACAGAGCTGTGGTGCTGGAAACCTGTGCAGACACACATCACGGACTCACAGTGGCACCCCAGATTTTCAGCGGGTTCCCTCGGCTCCTGTTACATGGAGAGCGTTTTAGGAGCACAAGCCATTGTCCGTTGCCGTGGCCCGTGAGCGCTCCTGTGTGTGTGGGCTGTAGGAAACACTCAGGAGCTGTGTGAAATTGAACCCATCGCTGCGTGACTTCGGGCGGCGCCCCTGCTCTGCCCTCTTCCTGGCGTCAGCTGAGTCTCCTCTCTCTCGCTGTGGTTCGCTGCAGCACGCTTCATCACGCGTCATGCCTCGCGATTTGTGTCGCAGGCTGTGCGATCTCCTTTGAAAGGGTCGCTCCGGGTGGACGAGGCTGGCGGATGGGTGTGCGTGCCAGGCTTCCCCCCTCCTCCTCCCTGTCAAGAGTGGAGGCCTCCAGCCCGGGTGCAGATCAGCTGGAGGAAAATGAGCACACGGTGCTGAGAAACCAGTGGCTATGAAATTAGAAAGGGAAAGTCGACTGCGCTCTGTGAAGGCGCTCTGTGAGGCCTCCATTCCAGCATAATGGTTTATTTTCCTCATTCACTAGGATCTGCTTGCAGGAGTTTGATGTCATTAAAAGGAACAAGTAGGGATGTCAACCCCCCCCATCCACACACACACACACACACACACCTGCCCCTTTATCTTCTGTTGCTGGTAATTCGTCATTAAGCTGATTACCTGGAAACAAGCAGCATTCCTGGAGAGGCATCCAAGAAACCTACAGAGGGTTTCCATGGCAGAACATGAAAATAATTTCGGCCAGGAATCCACTCTGTTTCTTCAATTCTAGGAAGTAATAGAGGGGCAATCTGACGATTCTGCAGCATCCCTCAGTAATTTCATGACAGAATTAAGATAAGATCACTTTATTAGCCCTATACAATTTCTTGCATTAGGAATTTGTCTTTTCGCAGACCCCAGCTTGCTCTCCATGAGACACACCGACAGGGAGAGAAGCTGGGGGTCAGAGCGCAGGGTCAGCCATTGTACAGTGCTCCTGGAGCAGTTGGGGTTAAGGGCCTTGCTCAGGAGCCCAGCAGAGTAGGATTCCTCTGCCAGGCACAGGATTTGAACCAGAAACCTTTTAGCCACAGTCACAGATCCTGAGCCACAGAGCCACCGCTCCGCAATTAGAAATACGTTATTAATTTATCGGTTAATCATTGTGTTAGAAAAATTAAAAGAACATTAAAGTCACAATTTAAATGAATGGAAGATCTTATTGTGCTTTGCCTTGCTTCTTCAAGCCTGTGTTGCTTTTTTTGCTTTTGCATGCTGTGTCACGCTTCCAGTAAGAGCATTGTGCGTTAATGCACGGCTTTATTTTAGCATGAATAGTACTTTGGCTTCACTCAGTCAGGCAGTAAGTATAATTTGGCTCTTGCCTTGTGCAGACGCTGCCAGGTAAATACTTGATGAAGTTGCTGCAACCTTGTGTAATAAAGATATATGCTCGGTAAGCATTGCGAGTTGACAGAAAGCCATCAGCTATTCAGCACATCTCTGTAGTGGTCTGTTACTGTTGCATAATCAAGAACAGAGCCTGGAGTTTCTCTGGAGCGGGAGAGAGAGGCAACCAGCGCTGTGGCACTCTGCTTCTGCTCAATAATTGTGAATGAAGAACAAGCCTAACTTTCCTCATCTTTAGTCAAATCAGTCAATTCATTCTTCAAGCTTATCAAATCCTCAGTTTTATGCCTTCTGTGCTGCGCCTGATTGCCTGTTTGCATTGACTATATAGGCAGGGGCTGATGTTTCATATGCACAGCCCTAACAAAATACAAGACAGTGGAGCAGTCTGAGCCAGACTGTGCAAAATAAAGGTCATGGCCACAGCTTGATTTCTGCGGACTGTGAAGTAGTAGCAGACCAGTGTGCTGTGATATGGGCAAGAAGGTCGAAGAGCCATGGCTGTTGGATCATATCACTTTGGTGCACAAAGGTAACAGCAGACCTGGCTAATGTAATGGTCCGTTCAGTATCAGGGTTTTACAGGCAGTGGTTAGGAGACAAACAGTCACTGAAAGGAGTTGCACTTATTTCTCGATCACTGTTGACAAAACAGAACGGACCTCTGCTGCCCCTCTGTCCTGCCGCAGTCCAGTCACGCCAGGTTCCATTCTGTACCATGTGGGCTTGGTGGAAGAGGTTGGGGGCGGGGAGTGTGACCCCCTGGATATTAAAAACACCAGGTGGTGCCGTTGCCATTGGAGCCGGATGGAAAATGGCATTTCTCTCTCAGTAGATCTTGTGACTCGCGTTGCATCACATGATGGAAACGCTGCGCTCGGACAGCGCGGGGTGATCTCATGGTTAAAAATAGGCCTGCCCTGACCTGCCGCGGATTCCAGCCGCTCTGAGCGTGAGCGGGCAGGCAGCCCCCGTGAGGTCACTTCCTCTTCTCCCGGGCCCCTCCCGCCTCTCCCAGGGGACGCCGATGACAGATCTGCGGCCACCTCTGACCCTTCGCTTTGAAGCCCCCCTCAGCTGCCCTGTCTCTTCTGTCCTGACCTCCGATTGATCAGTGCGCTCTGAATGGCTAATTGCGTTGGTCAATAATGCTTCAAGCCTGTATTCATTTTTTTTCCCATTATTTACTGAAATGAGGAAACGCTTGCCCCTCTCCATACTTCTTGTGAATGCTTTGACACAGAGCAGTCCAGTCCCAAATTTCAAATCACTGGGGCTGAGGATTTACAGTACATACTCTCTCATATTAATTTGGAGGCGGGAGAGCAAGGGGAGATCAGAAAGGAGAAGCTTTTTTAGGTCAACACTGTAAATGTTCTAAAACTGTAGAACTCCAATCTGAAATATTTTTCTGCGCTGTTAAAGATGATCACGGTCATTATCCTGTTAACGAGTCATTTTATTGTGGAGGGAGGCCAGGTGGGAAATAACCAAACTGAGATCAGATTCCTGTTTTTCACTCTTTTACTGCAAAGAGCCTTGAGACCTTTCCTGAAGGAAGAAAACAGGCGTTTTGATTTTGCAGATTCCAACATTGTGCGACATGCCAGATTTCTGCAGGACAGAGAAAGCAGCCCGCAGAACCTGGTCACATTTCTTGCTTTGTCACGGAGAAATACGCAACAATGAAGCCAACCTGCTCCCTTCTGCAATCAGCAGGCACTGAAACATGCGAGAAAAACGCATTTGATTTTGCCTCTTATCAGCTGTGACAAAAGATCCCTTTGTGAAATGCCACAGAGCACACGTTGGCAGGTTAAGTGGCTGTTATGTTTGAGTAATTCAATAAAACACAGATCAATCGGACAGCATTCCATTCTGATAATCGGATCGGGGTACCTTTGGCTGTTGTCCTTGTTGCAGAGTGGACGGCGAGAGGCCAATATTGTTTAAGCTCGGGTCACAGAGATGGGGTATGATTGAATCAGTTTCAGGCAGAGATCCAGATGGATTTGGGCTTCAGAAATTGCCACCCAGGGCAGAATGAACAGTACGGTTGTGTGGCACCTGGAGTTTGAAAGGTTAGAAAGCTTCCTTGAGGATTTCACTTCAGGATACGAGTAGGGGATTCTGTTTTGTGCAATGAAATGCAAAATTATACATTAATGGTACCCTCCTAACACAAAAAACATCCATAAAACGTGTACTGCAGTGTAAAATGCAATAAACACCAGGTCTGGTGGTTTGTGAAGGTTACTGGATGATTCAATTGTTTCAATAAATTACAGCAGACAAGAGGAATGGACAAAGGACTAAAGAAGTCACTAAGCAATCTGCATCTTCACAAACTGCATCTTTGTTAATAGGATCCACTGTGGAACTAAAGGGCCTTAAGACAGTGTCTGACTCCCAGAGCAGTCCGTCCAATGCTGAGGTTCTGGGGGTCTGACCTGGTCTTCCCAGCAGAGCTGGGGGCCAGCTGTCACCAGAGACCCTGTCAGTGGACAGCTTGCTGCAGACCTGCCACAGCCCGGGCCCTGCCTGCTCCTCCACAGCTTCCAGACGGCTATTCTCATGAGCCCAGAATGGGATTAAGGATCCCTGATGATGGGACAAGGGCAACAGCCAGCTGTGTGCTGCAGCTCCTTGCACAGCTGTCTGGGGCAGGCACAGCAGCATCTTGTACGCCTTGTTCTGTGTCTTGGCGAGGAGCAGTCTGCTCTGTCAGCCAGTTAGTCTCAAGCACATGGCTTGGCAGGGTGGGAGTTGCAGGCAGCTGTTCAGGAAGTAAATGAAACCATGATAAATAAATGCAAAGTGCACAAAAAAGTAAGGACTTTTAATCTTCTGTGTATACATACAACAGCAACAATTTCCACCAGTTCTTCACATGTGCACAGCTCTAGAAAAAACTCCGACTTCTCCTCCCATCAGGTTCTGCACACAATTGTCAGGGAACGGCTGAGTCAATCACTGTATGTCTGAGACTAGGGCTCGACAGCAACGCAGGTCTCGGGAGCAGAAGAAAGAAAACAGATGATTCTGGAGAATGAGAATGTGAATTTAAAGGCTGCATGCATTTGCTTTGTGTGTTTAATGGGGCTGCTTGTTACTCAGTTTCATAGTTATTAAGTGTTGAGACTGCTGTGTCACATTACAGAGTGAGACTAGTTCAGCTCCACTTCCTGAAGGCTCTGTGATTTTGATGGACAGGCTAGAGCTGTGCAGATGCCAATTATGCATTGAAATGTGTGCTGCAAAGATGAGGAGCTAAACACAGAAATCCCTGGGAACCACAGGATGCAGATTCAGTACTGCAGTATGGCCATAATAATCAAGTAGAATGTAGTGAAGAATTAACTTTATTCCCCAACTTACTGTTGGGTAAACATTGTGGTTGGTTCTCTGATTAGTGCACCTTATGATGAAATCTGACCTCTGTTGCACACAAATCTCAAGGTCAGTGAACTTTACAGCAGAGAAGATTTGCAAGACAGCACCGAAGCTTTTCCCAGTTATCAGCAAATACGAATCATATTATTGCTTCCCTTGGACTAATGTTTGTTCTTGTTCACTTCAGATAAATAGAGCTCTCAGCATATCATTGTTTAACTTGTAAAATATAGAGCAGATGATTTGTTTTCCCCCACTGTATGAAATGTCCTATTAATTTTAATGTTCTCAGAAGTGGCAGCTACTGAGCAGTATATTTGTTAATTTGACACACCAGTATGTTTGTGTTTTTCGTGAGTTGTAAGGTATTTGTCTTGTTGGAAATTACTTTACAGTTTCTATCCAATTGGCAGCCCTTAATTTAAGGCGCAAATAGAGGTTAATTCAATGTTTTCAGCGTTGGAATCGGCCTCTGCTTCTTCCTCTACAGAGCGCAGGCTGACGCAGTTTGCCTCTCCTGCCCTGAGTTAATACTTCAGCAGAATACAGATCTGATTAATGGTCTACAAGCTTGAAAAGTGTCCAATTTTTTTTCCTTCCCATAATATTTTGTTTTCCAGACTGAGTCTCTATACTTATTTGTTTGTCCTGTCTGGAAAAAAGCAGAAAGATTTAATCTTCCTGTTTTTTAGCAAATTTATATGATAACGCCAATGAAAGGATAAAAACTTGACAGTATTTGACAAAGGGTATGTACAGTATGCAGTGGAAGAAGGTTAAGAGTACCTATGATGCCAGCAATCCACATCTTAGGCTTACTGTCTCTGTATTCCACTCAGGTTCAAAACTGAGGCTTGTCAGCATGTGTATACGAGCAGCCTGAATGGGTTTGCTCTGTGGAAATCTGATCATCCCAGTCCTGTGTCCACCTGGTTACCTGTGTTCTAGTGTCCACCAGAGCTCATGTCTCTGGAGGTCCTGGGCACTTGTGTGCACTCGACTGACATGTGACTTCCTGATTCTCTGGGGCTGCTGCAGCTCGTGATGTGTTTCTGATTTATATCTGTCCCTGGCAACCCAATCCTTCACCACTCAGGTTTGGAGAGGCATCCTAAAGCTGAAATATGAGCCGGATGATCACATACATGAAGCTGTTTGGGTCAGTGATTGATACCACTTGCCCACGTGTCTTTACCCATCTGTATTCCCCAAGAAAATAAACGTTAAGTAACCATGGCAGTGGGAGGATGGGGAGGTTGCTTTCTTTATGGAAAAACAGGATCACGTTCAGTCCTTGGATTTTTTTTTTCATTCAGTTCAGTGAACTCCCAAGGGGACTGATGATGATCGTCTGATTGTGCAGCTTCCCAGTCCATAGGGGAGAGAGTCGAAGATCGGTGGCGAAGGCAAAACGGTGTTTCTCGGTTTGTTTGGTCAAGGGGACACAAATGACACGGTTCATAAAATGCTTCTGGCGTCCAAACTGTACCTTCATAAGATATCAGCCTTCCCGACGACAGCGGTGTTCGAGGAGGCACGTCTTTTAGATCTTGTCACAGTGATTATTGAAACTGTAGAGCTGAAGTCCAGAGCCAGAGAGCATCAGGGGTTTCAGAACCACAGTGTGGGGGGGGCCGGCAGGGCGTTCAAACCTGTTGTTTCACAATGACTGATGAACCCCCTTCACTCCATGCTGCAGAGTTTTCAAGCAGCCACAAAGATATGTCCGTTAGAAAGAATTACAAGTGGCTGGCAATAACTTGCATATTAATTTGGCAAAGCAAGGCTCCTTCATCCCATGAAATATCAGTGGTAGCATGAGGTCGGAATGCCATGAATATTAACAACTGGCAGCACAAGTTTTATTATTCAGTGAGCATTTCCTTGGCCTTTCTTGTTCAGTCCACTGTGATGACAAAAAGTACTAATGGTTTATTTGCATATTTCTGCTCATGTTTCGTGTTGTGAAAATGTGAAGAGCACACAGGCGCAGCTAGACCAAACGGCTGGGAGGCGTCCTTTATTCTGGGCAACCAGAAGCTGCAGAAATGACTTCTCACTTTCTGCTATTTCTCATCCCCCTTGGAGCAGAAAGTCACAGGAGGCCACAGATGATTGAAAAGGGTTTTTTATTCAAGCGGTGCGAGAGGAATATAGTGCCCGGCTGGTGTCAGGGTGCTTCGAACCCTTAGCATATTCTATGACTGCTTTATCTGTCTCATTTATGGTGTACGTAGAGCCTGGTTGTGTTCTGTGACAGGAAGTCAGATTCCTGGATGAAGACCGCAGCAGTCATAGCAGTGTCTGGCTGCCAACTGGGTTAGAGGACACTGGGAGTCCTGGAGTCAGGCAGGTTCTGGGACCCATGAGTCTGGGACCCATCAGTACCACCACTGGCAGCTCAGTGACAGAGCACTTGTTCTGTGGCATTGGGATTGAATAGGAGTTGAAGGAGATGGATAATTGAACGATTGAGTGCCTGATTGGTAGGGAGAAGGGCGGATTGGAGGGCGACCCAACCGTGTCCTGTGAGCCAATGACTCCTGGGGCAACCGCAGGCTGTGAGTCACCACTGGCCCAGGAATAACACTTCACACTTCCGAATGATCAATCTGCTTCATTTTGTGAGAAGGTAGTGAGCTTAGCTTATTATAACAGGAGGGATCATGACACAGGAGCAAACTATTTTGGAGTTCCATGTGCGTTCTCTATTACTTCAATATTGAGGTTAAATCCCTAAAAGGGTATTTTACCCTTACCCTTGTTTTAATTTAAAACTTTTCTGTAGATGTCAGAATGTTTCTTCCGGACTTCCCTGTGGATCAAGTGTGGTTCTTAAAGGATAGATTGTCAAAGCCCTGGTAGACATTAAATATGTCCAGCTGAGCCAACTTAACTTTGAGAGCTTGATGCAGACTGATACACAGACAACACTGCGTACCCTGGGTGCTGGATTTTTATAGAGGTGCCATGGTGTCCAATCGCTCTGTTGCCTCTCTGTGGATATTACCTTTAGCCTTAAACCTTTATTTTTGAAAGGGCCAGGGCTACCAGATAATTTCTACTGCTGAATGCAGGCTGCGGGGTGTGAGGGCCGACAGCGGTTTCTGGCCCATCTATTTCCCTGTTTGCAAGGTGTCAGTAGATAAATGTGCCTCTCTAGAAGAGCTGACTCATCGCGTCAAGCTAGTGCTCTCGCAGTCTGATGAACAGCACCCTGCAGATCCATCAACTTCCAGCCGACATCCAGCACTCCTTAAAAAGAGCACAATCCAGAGAGCAGGACCAGAAACTCCAGGGCTCTGCACAGCAGCTGAATAACTTTGTATTTGTGCAGTATACATACACCTAGGCTTCATCCTCTGATTGGCAGGAAACACCCCTTAGAATTTCTGCTCAGGTTGAAGATTGTCTGTGGGAAGTTCAATAGTTTATGAAAGAGCTTTTTGTTAAACATGGGAGAATGCAGAAAAACAAAGCAATTTGTTCTTTCTTACGCATTTAATTTCGTTCTGTGTCATGCACAGAGGCTTTATGTGAGACTGCATGACCAGGGTTTAACGTCCTCCTGAGGAGCATAATCTGTGTCGCACCACCGCGAGGTGACACTCTCCGCTTCAAGGGCTCGACTGGTTATTCACCCATTTGGGCACGTTTTCATGTCAGATGGCCATTAAATCAACTCGGCACTTGTTGAAGACTTGGCATTTGCAAGGTGACATTCCTCGTGCTTTCCTTTCGCCAGTCAGCATTTGAGAACTTGGCAGCGGGTTAATCTACTTGTGATATTTACTTGTGATGTGCTACCATAACGCAAACCTTTTATTATATAAGATGAATGTAGATTGAGCTCCGGAGCAGCACCTTACATGCACAGAGGAGTGCAGTTACCAGCTCTGTTAGCTGGAATAGTGCTCTTGGGCCTTTATGATTCTGGCAGCCAGAAGTCACTTTTCCCATTGTGAATGGAAACAGAACCTGGGCTAGAGAATGTCATCTTTTCATTAACAAGCCTTAAAAAATGTAAGCTGGTTTTGTAAAGGGGGGAATATAAGGAAATTCCTCTGGAGTAATGTGTGCCTCATTTTTAAAGCCACCTCCTTTTTCAAAAACACGCCTAAGCTTAAGGCTTTACCACAGCTCTCTCTGAAAAAAAAGCTAGCGGACTGCGAACTGAGAAACATAAAGTCGAAAAATACATCCTGTGTCCTAATGGCACTTGTATTCTAGTAGCTACACAATTATACCTCTACAGCACTCTCACTGGGGAATGACAAAGCAGTGTGGTGCAGACTGCAATATCCATTATATAACTGTCCTCGGTGTATTCCTTCTGAAATCTTGGCTTTGCAATTATGGTCCTTGAAAACCCGCAGTGCCTCTGATATGAACTGGCCTTGGCAAGGCTGGCAGGTGGCTTAAAAGTAGAGGACTAGGTGATTTAGAGTCTGTAGAGAGAGCTACTCCTGGCTGTTCATCAGCAGACCGTCATTTCCCTGCCTGAAATGCTCTGCGTGTGTGCATGTCTGTGTGTGTATGTACATGTGTGTGCATGTTTGTGTGTGTATGTGCATGTCTGTGTGTGTATGTGCATGTGTGCATGTCTGTATGTGTATGTGCATGTGTGTGCATGTCTGTGTGTGTATGTACATGTGTGTGCATATCTGTGTGAGTGTGTGCATATCTGTGTGTGTGCATGTGTGCACATACATTTATGTGTGTCAGTGCTTTACGATGAACATGTCTGCTACAGTCAGGGGACAGGGCTCTTTAACTACACACTGTTTTTTGACACTTGTGCTTGAAAAGGATTCTGTACAATGACCCATCTCACTTGAAATGCTGGGCTCGAAGTGGAGCACAATGAACAGTCTTTGTACACACAGATCTTTCTTTTGTTTCATTTTCTTAGATGTGCACTTTTATGAACTGCAGTTAGACTGAGTGTCTGCAAGAACATTGCAATTCTGTTTGTGCACACATTAAACCAATCATGTTTTAAATTCTCTTAGTCATGAAGTCAGATCTTTCTTCTGGAGTACGTATGGAAAATCCCTTTTCAGTAAGTAGCAAAGACAAGGTACATCATGAATGATGATCGCTTCAAACCTGGTGAGTGACAAGTTTAGTATTTCTGTGAGAGTTGCAACTGTGCCACATCAGATTCTAATGACATCAATTACCAGGGCTGCCCTCTGGAGCTCTGTTATCTGACTGCTGCCCTAAGCACAATCCCAGAGCTTCATTCACAAAGTCAGGGGCTCCTGCTTGCTGGTGTGGGGGGATCCACTCTTCCCCCTAGTGGAAATGTGGAGCATTGCTCCAACACCAGAGGAAGGAAGGCTGCTCCAGGCCTGTTGTTAAAAATTAGCCTACTTCCTGGCCTGTAAGCCCCGTGCCCACACATGGATCTAGAGAGTAACCCACGGCACATGACACAGCTGCACTGGACAAAAGGGAGCACTTCTCACAGGCATATAACTGTCTATAGACTGGACAACTCTTCATTAACGACACTGACATTGAGCCCAGAGCTACTCCTGCTCAAGGTATTGCCACAGAAAAGAAAAACAGCGCGAGGTACAGAAGGGCGGCTGTTTCCCAGGGGCAGGACAGTGAGTTTGACAAGATGGAGCAGGACACAAGGTGTCCACACACGTTTGGTGGCTTAGATCTTTTAGGGTGTCTTTGGCAGTTCCCCACACACTGGGGACCAGTGAAATGTGCAAATCCAAGATGTTGCGGTACAGAAGCAGAGCATGGAATCGTCCGCAGTCTTCCCAAGGTAATGCCAAGGTCTGCAGATGGTACCAGGTTCTCCTGTGCTGGCAAGTGCTTGAGCAGCATTTCCCTTTCCTGCCCCTGCACTCCAGCTCACACACAGCGCGCGGAGGCTGCTCTTGCGGAATAATCTGCAGCCCTGACGCACCGACGCAGTCCTCAGCAAAACCGAGCGCACAGGGCCGAGAGCCGGGAGGACAGGAAGCACTGGGCTCCCGCGGTCAGGAGCGCTGGGCTTCACTGCGGCCTGCCCCAGCGGAGCCGGTCCAGTCAGATCCGTTAACGCTGATCCAGGGGGTGACGCCAGACGCTGCTCTCCAGCTTGTTTCTGCTGTGCTTCCAGGAGAAAACCAGCAAGGCATCTTGAAAAGGAGAGCCTGTGATGCTCTGTGATGCTCTAACAGCGTGCTGAAAGTTAATTTTTAAAGTTCATTTTGCAGACACTGTTTATTTCCTGGGAGACATATTGCTGGCTGGTAATTTGGTATAACACTTGCGCAATATGTTATAACACATAACAACCTGCAGCAATTGAGTCAAATCGACAAACAGAGGTCCAGAGGGACATGCGGGGTCACCTTGTCCTCCAGACTGGACTGCTCTGCCCTCCTGCCCCTGCAAACACACCACAGTCCCCTTCACAGAGAAGGTGCAGATACTCTCCTCGCTTGAGTAGGGGCAGTTCTCAATTCCCCCGCCCCCCCAAAAAAAGATTCTTATACATCACAGGATTCCCCAGCTCCAGCCCAGCCCTCAATAGAGACACAGAGTAAGTCCACTGCCTTAGCACACCTGTGCTTGTCTTTAGGTCTTTAATTCTTTTCTCCTATCTGGAGAAGTGGCAGCATTAACTAAAGACTAATGAAGTCAATGGGTTTAACTGATATCAAGTGGCTTGGCAGAGGCTTGGCACAGCTAACTGTGGGTCAGAGTGAGTGTGTGCGTGAGGGAGAGTCAGAGAGTTACACCAGAACACACAAGAGGGTTGGTTTTCTGGCTGTATTTAAAGCCCTAAAGGTTCACATCTTTATTTTCCTATATTTTTGCAGTGTGTACTTCTAAAAATGGTTCTTCTAAAGAAGTGCATATTCCTGTTTGCTTGAACTAAGGAAAATACATTCAATTAAATTGTGCCCTTTAAAATGTGCTTCTTACAGTCTTCACCTCCTGATCAGCATCATTCTTTTTTTACAATAAATAATCGATCAAGTAATAGATCGCAGGTTGGCCCTTCCCGGGAGTCGCAGACTTCACAAACCTGCTGGTCTCTTCAACCCCCTGCTCGATGGGACCCTGACACTGGAGTCCGGGTCCTGGGTGCGTCTCAGTGGAAAGTTTCACAAGTGAATTCTCATCACGGGGAGAGGTGTGACTGATGACCCTCACAGGCAGGGGAGAAGTGTTTTCCTGGAAAGTCCTGCTTTGTTCACTGAGCAGGAGGCATTTGCTGTTATTTCTTTTATGCTTGAAAGTACCTCTGTTTATCCGCTTAGCAGACACACTTATCCAGGACGACTTGCTGAATTTATATGAAATGACGTCGTGCAGTACAAGCAGGCAGAGCTTAAAGTTAAATTAATAAAGCGACAGCGGGGCACACAGAGTTCCACCTTTACCTCGCAGACACACGAAATAAAACAGTAGGAAACAGGAAACGGAGCGGGGGTCATACACAGAGACCTAGTGGAAAAGGGTCACTATACAATCCCGTACAGGCGCAGGACAACGGGGTGTAGCAGCCGAGCTCATGTGATCCCTGCAGTGTGGCTTTGCATGTTAGACGAATATACTAATGCCCTTCCTCCCCCTTACTTCACCTCCAGCAGCCTCAGCTCTCAACAAATAGCCTAATCTGGGTGATCCGAGTCTTTGCACATCCTTGCACAATGCCTTGTGGCCAGTGTGGCAGCTGACCTGGCATGACATGATCCACGACTGTGATAATGATGTTTGCTCACGGAGTCCGACCGGACACCTTATCAGCACTTTTCTCCTGCTGCCGGGGTTGCTGTCCACACAGATGTCTTTGCTGCAAGGAGAAGCACAGGAAATATTCTGCAGAGGCTGCACATCTGTAGAAGCCTTGGCACACCAGGCCCACACAGATTAACGCTTCTCCAGATCCCTGGCTGGACAGATTGCAGCAGTTTTCAAACCCAAGCGCATCTTTTGCGGTTTTCTCTGGTTTGATTTCCCATTTATGTTATTTTGTCTTAAATATTTTTGTTGTTTTTTTTTAATGAATGATCCCAGTGTTGAGTGACTCCGCGGCCTGGATGCTCTGTCTGAGCTGTCTGAAGAGGCCAGTGGGCTGCTATCCAGCACAGGCTTTGAGGAATGTGGTGGGATTTTTCAAAGAAGAGCACAGAGGGCACAGAATACGAAGTGTGCCACTTTGAAATAGAGGAAAAGAAATACACCCGGGAAGTCCGATAAGCTCCAGTTCTTCCAATTTCTATTTATTGTAAAAATTATGTTCTTTGCAACACGGTTAGCTTTGTGAGTGGGTGTGCTCCAGTCCCCTTGTTGTGAACGTGACCGAAACAATGGAGCAGGAGTTTCTGAGCCAGCGAGCTCCGCCCTGCCCTTGGTCAGCCTATTTAGGACATTTAGTTAGGAAGAGATCAGTCTGGCCAGCATCTGCATATGACACCAAACCTTCCTCAAATCTAATTTCAGAGCACAAATGTAATTATATTCCCAAAAAAAAAGCCTGCACTGCCAGAGTCCCGGTGGGATTCAGCACTGTTTCTGATGGATGGAGACAGTGAATATGATAATAATGTTTCTTTATTAGCCCTATACAATTTCTTGCATTAGGAATTTGTCTTTTTGCAGACCCCAGCTTTTTCTCCATGGAGACACAGACAGGGAGAGAAGCTGAGGGTCAGAGCACAGGGTCTGCCATTGTACAGCACCCCTGGAGCAGTTAGGGTTAAGGGCCTTGCTCAGGGGCCCAGCGGAGTAGGATTCCTCTGCCGGCCGCGGGATTTGAACCGGCAACCTTCCAGCCACAGCCACATGTCCTGAGCCGCAGAGCAACCGCTCCGCCCCTCAGATGGTGTAATTTGCTAAGCTTTCTCAGGTGTGTAATGAGGGTAACGGTGCTAAAAGCTACAGGCTGTGCCATTTGTAACGGCAACACTTTTTCACCTAGTACATCCCTCATACACTTGTGTCCCTGTTACTGCCCTATGGGAAGGTGAGAGAGCTTTCTTTGCTCTCCTGTAGAAGCACTTCCACTCGACGGCAGCTATTCTAGCAGTAAGATATTGTGCCCTTAGAAGTACCAGACCTATCCCCAGCCATTGGGATATTATTAAAGGCAGCGTTGCCTTTGGTACGAATCCCTTATCGGGACCAAATTTCAGAGTGTTATGATCGAAGTGCATCAGCGTTTTGGCCTTCTTTGGTGTTTCTTTAAAACCCTTTTATGTGCGCTGCTTTATCACGGTTCTGATAAACGAGCGAATGTGTTTTTTCTTGTCTGTGTCATTTTATCAGATTGGCAGACTGTGCGTTTTCGTCTGATGTGCGTACTGGCACTATCTGTCCTCAGAATCACAAACAATTCCAAGCTGCCTCTGAAGATCTCAAGCTGTATGTTGGCACGTGATAAGTTGACTATTCGGAGCCCACACTCAACATGTATTTATTGAAGTTAACGCAGAAGAATAAAAGTGTACATTGGTTTATTGTTTTGTCCTCCGGGTTTCTGAATATTTTGCAACAGCACAAAGACTGAAGTTTTGGTTCATACTTCATGCAAACCACAGCCAAGGGATTTGTGGCATATAGCCTACAGTACAGAAAATTACTCAGGTGAAGTCAGATTGTTTCTGGTGTGGGATATAGATGTTCTGATGTAGGATGCTAATGTCCTACGAGTTAACAGAGACAAGCCAGGTATCTCCTCTGCAGGGAGGGTGCTTTTGTATGACACTGGGCACATTGAACTGGAGCTCTGAAACCAGTGAACCCCAGCCCCCAGCGGGAAGTGGGAGGTTTTCCTCTGGGTGTTTGGAGAAGCCCAGTAAGAACCAACCTCTGATAGGCCAACCACACTCCCCAGTTGGTGCTGGCGCGGTAGTCAGCAGGCCAGCTGGGCTGGGTTCATGGCTTCTGCCATCGTATTGCATGAGAGAAAAGGTGACAGACGTTACATGGAAGAAAAAAGGAAGCTTCTGCACTTGTCTGCACGCACGCATCGCAGGCATGAGACAGCTCCGGCTGGTCCAGTGGCCCCCAGGCCGCCAGATCCACAGATCCACAGAAATATCAATCAAGCCCACCTGCTGCCGGAAGGCGCAGAACAGCACCGCAAACGGGCTCCAAGCGCCTACTAATTCCTGCACAAGGACACGCGTGAACACCGCCTCGTCTCGTTTTCACTACTCCCCCGGCGGCAGCCCTGCCTGACCCGAGATCCGCGTGCTCTGGCGGCAGGAGAAGGGAAAGGAAGCGGCCTGTCCGCGGTCAGATCGCCTAGCCTCAGCCCTTTCCATCGGGGCTTCAGGAACCGGTCACGCTGGCTCGATTGCAGATAGCCGGCTTGAGCAAGATGTCAGTTGCATCAAGAGAAACCTCAGGAACCACATCCGAATGCCGGCCTGCAGAATGTTTGCGCTTTCCAGCCCACGCGCGGGAAGACTGCCCCCTCTTTCTCCTGAGCCCTGACATTTAGCTTTTCAGCTACAATAAAAGTGTAGGCAGAAACCAAAATGCTTTTCTGTGACATAAGTAACAATCATGTAGGGAACTGTGTGTCCCTGTAGACATCTCTCTGGATTTAAAATACAGGGCCCTGTGTTCAAAACACTTGCATGCTTCGATCGCTTTTGTTTTATATCGTGATTTATACGCCTGAGTGTTTGGAGTGTTAGGCCCATCATTTCAATATATGCCTTTCTTATTCTCAGTCAGGAATATTTGCATATGTGCAGGATTACATTCAGATACAATCTTATAAACATTTCAGTTTGATTCCAAGCAATCAAGCTAAATTTAAGTACAATGAATCAGTACATTTGGTATGAAGGCACACTAAAAGTAAAACACCCATTCAAAAGAGCCATTGGTTGGTTTTTAATTGTCATGTTCATTTGTGTGGCATTGTCAGTAGCTCTAGGTCTGTTGCTCTGATTCTCTGGGAGGCTCTATGTACATTGTGTGTGGGATTGTCCTCAAATCTAAAACCGTTTATCTAATTAAAGAGAAACATATTTGCTGTGAATCTTTAGTTTTGGAGCTCACTCATTTCAGAATGAATTTGGTTAATAAGAATTGGATTAAAAACCCCAAGCGGGGTGTAAGATCAGAGAGCGTGATTCAGAGGGAGTTACCGTACCGGCTTTAAGTAATGAATGGAAAATTCTTTTGCGATCGTTTTTCCTTTGTTTATCTTCCATGGCATTTTCTCCAGTGAGCTATGAACATACTAACCAGAAAAGTAAAATAAATAAAATAAAACCAATTACCCCCACGTCTCTGCACGACAGAAGGAGGAAGGTTTTCCCAGTTATCCAGACAGAAAAAAATTAGCGTGAGTGGGGCCATAGAGGTTATATGCCTTGCTGTGTACACGTGTGTGTGTCTGCACGTGTGTTTGTGTGTATCTATGTCTCTGTCTGAGAATGTGTGTGTGTGTCTGTGCACACATGTGCAATTGTGTGTGTCTGTATTTGTGTGTGTGTCTGTACCTATGTGTATTATATGTGTGTGTGGGGGGGTGGGGAGGGATACCCAGTCAGTGGTGAGGAAGAAGGTTCTTGGTAAGTTCTATTGCTCGTCATCTTCCCTTTTCAAAGGGTGTCATTGGGAGTTAATATGCATTTATGCATAGGAAGAAGCCCACAGAGCTGCTCTTCAGACACAATCAGCTCGGCAGCTGAGGACAGCTCTTATGGAAATTGGAATCCCAGGAGAAGCTGCCCTTGATCTGTTTGTGGTTAAATACCCCTCAGTGCTCTCTGGTTCTAACCTATTTTGATAGGTCTGTTGAGCACCGATGCAACTGGAGTTTGAAGTGAACTAATTAAAAAACAGCCATTCAAAAGCACCACAAAACTGATGTTCAGCACGAAGCTGCACCTTATTGTCAGTCCTCGCTTTACAATCTTACAAAACGTATTGCGCATAGTAAGAACAGTGATGAGAAACATACATCGCTTGTTTTTTTAAATGGGCACATTTTGTTTTCTGAAGAAAATGAAAAAATCTGAATTCACAAGTGAAAGCCTACATCACATCCTTGTGAAGACTGGATGCTATAGAAAGGAAGGACAAAATGTTTGTGTCACTCAATTTGTTTTTTTCAAAAGGAGAGTACTTTGCATGAAATAGCATGTCTAATTAAAAGATCGCTTTCAGACTTCAAGCTGAATTATTCATGAGTGTGTGAATGAGCTGTCTGTGGTCTAGGTGTAGAAATGCTGCTGTTCAGCTTTCTCTTTTAAGTTACAGCAGTCACAGTGTCAAGGCTTTAGAATTAGGCAGTAACTCACGTTGTGCCAAATATAACAAGCTGGGTCTAGTTCCTGAGAACCGTGCTGCGTGTTGATTGATACCTGCCTTGTCTTATTGTCTGTTCTCCATTGGAACAGCTCAGGTGCTATCTAGCAATCTGTATCTGTGCTTATGAGCTATCTCACACAGAACTGATACCGTAAGTCCAGTGTTATTCCAGTGTAAAAATTGCAAATACTGGTAAAATTGGTTATTATTTGTCCCTCTGCAGTTTCCTGTAAAAGGTTTTTTTTACAGGTGATATTCGGATTGTTGAATGGCTCTCTTATCTGGCTGTATTCTGCCCAATCACAAGAGTTTAATGTTATGTAAGATGGGCAGTGGAGTAGCAGCTGAAGAGTGTGACTTTGAGGGGGTGTCAGATGTTGTCAAGTGATAGTGCTAAGCCAGGTCAAAGTTCATGAGAAATCACTCTTGATTTGTCTTGATTCGCTTAGATTTGAACTCCAGGTTCAAGTTGCTGTTACACTGCCACCTGTTGGCATATGATGGAGGTGCCACACACTTCATTTCTAAACATATACAGTACACATGATACATTCATAGTGAAGCAAATAAGGCTCTAAACAGGACTTTGTCCATCATTTTACTGGGAATGCATCAATTTCTGGGTCGTAAGTTTATTTTGCTAATGGCCATCTGAGGTTGAAAGCAGACAATATCATTTTAAAACCACAGGGACATTAAACGCTGTGTCCACTGCCTCACAGGTTGTACAGAGTTCAGTCTCATCAGTAGGAAAGGCTGAATTGATGTTTTGACAGTGTCACCTCTGAAAGCACCACAGTAACAAAAAGCACACAAGCAGCCCAGACACAGATTCCCTTTGAAGAGTGCAGGATGGAAAGGGCAGGATGGGCAGGAAACCAGGCGACTGCTTTTCAAAAATGTATCAGACCTGGGAGTCACCCTTTGCACATTTCGTACAGAGATCTGCCAGCACTGGGGAAACCGTGATCATCTTTCTAAGGAACGTCTGCGCTGGAGAGTCTCCTCTCATTTTGAAAGAGTAGACAGGAGGTGGGCCCTGGCAGCTGGCAGACGTGCAGACAGTACAGGAAGCCGTCGCTGTGCGTGTGTGCAGTAATGTAATGGGCCTTTTCAACTCCTCCGCAGGCAGCTGTCACTCACACTGCAGCAGGGCTGGAATCGTTCGACCTCGAGTGGCCTTTCCTATCATCTGCCTTCTTGTGAAGGTGTTCCATGCTTTGACGATGCTGCTGCCAAGCAGTGGCTGTGCAGTTGGCTTCTTGCTTTATCACGTCTCCCTGTGCTTTAAAATGCAGTCTCCCCATTATCTCACAGTGTCCTTAACTCTGCTGTTAGCATGACAGGCCACGGCATGGCAAACTGTTTCGTGCTTATTGTTTTTGTATTTAAGCTTGTTTTGCCCAGAACTATGCTGAAGTGGAATTCCTTTGCTAACTGTGATTGGGTATGATTAGGATATTTCCACATGGCTCATACTGTGCATCAGGCCTCCTCCCCTCAGTTCCTCCGAGACCTCATGTCCTCTTGTTTCTGTTCCATCTGATTAGTCAGTTAAATAATTTACCTTCTTCATGTTGGTCTTACAGTGTATTGAAATGTCCTTCAGGTCTTTCACAGCTGATAACCTAAAACATACACTTTGTTAAAGGTACAGTTAACAGCTAATTAAATAATTCAATAACTGTCTGGGACAGAGGCCAGAAGTTAGTATTGTGCTCTGCAGCACCTGAGATTGAGACCCCTGCTGTAGAGAATGGGCTGCAAATGAATATTGGAATGAAAATGGATATTGAATGCAAATGAAAATGGAGAATATAAGGAAATAGGAAGGCCATGTGTTTCTCCTCCTGTACAGCCCTGTTCAGCCATATTAAAGAAGGGTCTGGCTGCCTGTGTGCTGCACTCTTTTGAAAAGGGATAGCTCAATCGCTCAGTGGCAGGAAAATCAAGCGCAGTTGAGCGCTGTGTGCATTTGCAGGTGAGGTTAACGAGCTGCAGGAGGTCCTGGGACCAGTCAGGCAGTGAGGCTGGAAGGGCTGAGTGGCTCCTCTTGCCTCTCCCCTTTCTGGTGTGTGACTGGTCACTCTTCTGCAGCACAGCCAGCGCCCAGATTGCTGCATTGATCCTGCTAATTGTCAATTAAACAATTAACGACCTAAAATGGTTCGCCCGGGGGGTGGCTACAGGTTGAGACTAGCGTGACAGGGACTGCTCTGTCGCGTTTTGTTCTAACCGAAAAATAAAGCTGTGAACCTTTTCTTTTCCACATTTTGAAGGACGGGGGCATGAACCTGATTTGTTTTTCATTAGAAAAGAGCCTTTCGCACACACTGGGTCAGTTGCAGTCCAGTGATGCCCAAACAGAACACCAAAGCCCTTTTTTTCACGCAATGCGTTTTAGGAGTGGAGTAATCAAACTGGGGGATCAGGCAGGCAGGAGGAAGTGTGCTCCTTCTGAAAATAAGATGAATGTGTTATTCTGGTGATGGCTCCGTCAGTGCTGGAGCAGTAGAATCAGGGCTGGTCCACCGATCCTCAGCTCCTCTGCCTTCTCTCTACCATGCCACCCCTCGCGTCCTGGCTGAGGAGAGAGGGGAACGGGAAAATAGAATGTGAATGATTTAGCCCTTATTAAGCGTGTTACTTGGAGAAATGTCTTAATCTGCCTCCTGTCACATGTTTCTGCGTGCTATAGTCCCCAGTGAAAAGTGGAATTTCAGAAAATAAATGAGTTTATTAATAAGATGACATGAGCAGACAGAGTGAGCTTTATGATCTGTTACATCGTTATAGAAATGATGCTGAACAGACTGCTGATATAATAAAGATGCAATAAAAATATCAATGTTTGTAGCAGAAGGTGCACACTTTGTCTTGTTCCTTGTAAGTACTTAGATTAGAAATCAGTGAAATGGGGAATAGTGGTGATGTCAGTGGGGCGCCTTCAATTACAACCTGTTTTGATTAAAAAGTCACCAAAATGCTCCGTAGGACTTGACATGGAGAGCCGATGAGCCCAATCAGATTAAGAGAGTGATGCCGCAATCTGGTGGATTGAGGCTGGTGACCTGTGCTCTCTTGTCCACCAATGTGCCATAAAATGTGAGCCAAACATGTACAGAGTAACAGAATTGAACTTGCAAAGGCTGCCCAGCTAATTAATATACTGTAAGAATGTTCAATGTAATTTGTTAAATTACAGTATGGCCAGGTGTGTTCTGTCTCTAGCCTAACTGAAAGACAAGGTTCAGTTCAAGGTTAGACTGCTTTACCTAGATTCATTTTGCCCGTCGACAATGGTCTCTGTTCTTCCTGTTTGAAAGGATGGATCTGTGTGATTTGAAAAACGTAGAAAGATGGAAGGAAAGCTTCCCTTCCACTTAGCTGTGAGACAGGCCAAGTAGGTGGGAGTGGGTGTCCACCTGGTTACACGTTAAAACGAATCGGAAGGAGGGGGAGAAAAGAGTGAGGAATTCTCCGAAGCTGAAATCCTGATGCCATATCCCATCCTACCTGGGTCTGAGCGCTGAGAGACTCAGTGTGTCTCTGCACACAGTCCGCATCAGACTGGCTGTGCTGGCGTGCAAATTTAACCTTCATATTTTTAATTGTTTGTTTCTGCTTCTTCTTTTTTACCTGGCATTTGCCTGTAGTTTAGAAAGAACACAAAAAACACCAATTAGCTTATAAGAAGTCCTCAGAGTGTTCTTCGCAAGACGTCTCAGGGTACAGTAAAATGAAAGTCTTTAGTTGTCAGTGATTTATTACAGATCTGTGTCGTCCCAGTGACTGGAGCTGGGGAGTTCCCAAGCTGTGTTATTGAAAATGCATGCCCTGTTTCGTCTCTCAGGAAAAGTGGGCCTTACAAGGGCTTAGTTGGACAATTTGCTGATACTTGTGGAGGATTTGGTGAAAGTTGAACTTAAGTTAGAAAGAGGACACTTTGAAGGGAGCCCTCGTCTTCTTAGATCAGAGGTCACGTGTTGTGAGAGGAGGAGCGGGGTGGGGTTGTCGTTGTCATCTAATGGCTCCTGGGCTGCTCAGTTCAGTTCATGTTTCTAACAGAGCAGGAGCGAAGAAAAGATGTGGCTTCAGCTCTGTAAGCGGATTACAGCACGTTTCACATGGCGGAGCCAGGAAGCTGGTCAGAGCTTCACGCCTTTTCCTCCTGTCACCCCCAGGCGTCTCGAACTCTTCATCTCATAGCGTGTTTATAATAATGTTTCTTTATTAATAATGTTAATAATCCCTGTTCCTTCCCAAATCCTTCACCGGGGAGATGATGCAAAGCTGAGATTTTCTCTTTGTGAAGAAAATGAGAAAATGTTGACATCATGGGAAAACTAAAGGGATCTACTGTTAATACTTCAGGCGGTGTTTAACTAGGCAGAAGACTTTGATTCAGACATACAGTATTTGCTTCTTGCAAAGAATCGAGCTATAGTAAACATGCAAAGTGCTGCATTGCCTTCACGGTGGCTGTGGCTGGAGTTCTGGCACAGTGGCACAGCCCTTCTGGAGAGGTTTTCCATGTCATGTGTTAGCCTTGCGAAGGCTGTCTCCACTATTAACTTGATCAGTAGTAGTATTATTGTAGCAGTATTGTTTTGCAGGGTGATAGCAGCATTCTGCTGCTCTAAGGTAATTGGAATGGTCCTCCTTTTGGGTGTTGTCTGGTTGTGGAGCAGATGTTAGTCTGGACTCCTAATGGGAAGGTTGCAGGTTCAAATCCCAGGTGAGACACTGCTGTGACACCTGTGAGAAAGGTGCTTCACCTGAACAGTGCCAGGAAAACACCCAGCTGCATCAATGGGGGCAAATGTAGGTTTTTTTCGGATAAAAGTGTCCCAGCTCATGGAATGTTTTTATCGGGACAAGAGAGCAGAATCTAACTTCTACACTCGCGTTTCTGTTTCCAGTACAGAATCGGACAGCTGTACATGATCAGCAAGCACAGCCATGAGCAGAGCGACCGGGGAGAGGGCGTGGAGGTGGTGCAGAACGAGCCGTACGAAGACCCCGCGCACGGAAAGGGCCAGTTCACGGAGAAGCGCGTTTACCTCAACAGGTAGGGGGCGCCGGTTCCTTCTTCTCTCCCAGGACACTGAAAGACAAGGAGCTGGTGAATGCTTTCCAGACAGGCAGGCAACACTGTACTGTGGGGGAAAAAAAACGAATGCCGAAGGATTACCTGAGATAAATATAGAAAGAGTTATAAAAAGTTAATTAATTCATTGAATGCGAAAGGCATTCGTCAGCGGTTTTGCTGAAGGGCTCAGGGGCAGTGCTGACGCAGAAGCTAGCATGACTCGGCGGAGCCAGAGGTAGCCTTGGCCCCCCGGCCTGCCGTAAAGGACAGGATAAGACATGATTCAGCAGAAAAGGCGGCTGGCGGGACGGCTCACAGACAGGACAGCCTTTGTGTGGCCACCCTGCTAAATGCTGACAGAGTAACTACATACAACAACACAGGCGGCAAAAACCAAAACTCGAACAGCCCCTGTTTGGAAAGCTGTTTCATTTCCTTTGAATCGGCAGGGTATCCTGAGCCTTCCTGGCAAGATTTTTTCCATTTACCTCTCTTGGGTATCAGATGCTCAATCTTCACTGACCTTTAGCTGGTGTTTGCGAGCTGAAATGTACACGCAGAGTGATTTGGCCTCTTCGGGAACGCTGGCACAGAGAGCAGTGTAAATATGCAGAAGTCAAGCCTTCTCAAAGCAAATGAGCTGCGGTTAAAGGCAGTTCTAGCAGAGATCACATAGTTGTTGAAATGTCTGAATTATGCCCCTCGCGGCTCACGATGGAGGCTGAAAACAGAAAAGAATTTAAACAGACGTGTCTGAACTGGCGATGAAGGTTCCACCTCGCTCTTATCCAGCTGAAGTCTGGTCTGAAGTAGAAACTTCCCCCACAAGTCCTGTGCTGGTCCCGATCCTACAAGGCCTGAGGTTCTTCCCTGACACCCCTGTCGTTCTACCGTGGAAAACAAAACAAAGGTTCTGCTGAATTCGTTTTCGCGCCGGATGTAAAACCCTTTGCCTTTGTCTGGACGCCGGAGCTGGCTCGCAGGTTGGCGTTGTGACGTTCAGCTGCCTTTGCGGACTGCCCTGGCCCTACCACCCCCCCGGGCTCCTCTCGGTTAGAGACGCCCCCTGTCCCGAGGAGAGGCACAGCGGCAGGCTAGTGCCAGCCAGGCGGGCCCCCCCGTCTGGCTCTCGGGCTGTGGCACAAGCCGCTCGGAGTGGTTTCAGCGCCAGCTGGTTCTCAGCTCCAGCCTAATTCACCCTGCATAATTATTCTTGACAGCAAAATAAATAATTAAAAAACGGATTCTTGAAAGTGCATTCTTTCCCACGGATGGCGTACACAGATGGCTCACTTGGTTCATTTCTGCATTCAGATGCTGCCCCCATTAGGACTTTTTGTGACGATTTCCACTGCAGTGGGAAACAAAAAGCGGTTAACTCCCCTCTTCCCTGCTCTGAGTCTCATCTGAGTTTCTCCACGGACCGCTCCGTCACACGGCTACAACAGGGGCCTGGAGTGTGGAGAGCAGAGTGAGGAGTGTGCAGGACAGTGTGTGGAGAGCAGAGTGAGGAGTGTGCAGGACAGTGTGCAGGACAGTGTGTGGAGAGCAGAGTGAGGAGTGTGCAGGACAGTGTGTGGAGAGCAGAGTGAGGAGTGTGCAGGACAGTGTGTGGAGAGCAGAGTGAGGAGTGTGCAGGACAGTGTGCAGTACAGTGTGTGGAGTGTGCAGGACAGTGTGTGGAGAGCAGAGTGAGGAGTGTGCAGGACAGTGTGTGGAGAGCAGAGTGAGGAGTGTGCAGGACAGTGTGTGGAGTGTGCAGTACAGTGTGTGGAGTGTGTAGTACAGTGTGCAGTACAGTGTGCAGTACAGTGTGTGGAGTGTGCAGTACGGTGTGCAGTACAGTGTGCAGTACAGTGTGTGGAGTGTGCAGTACGGTGTGCAGTACAGTGTGCAGTACAGTGTGTGGAGTGTGCAGTACAGTGTGCAGTACAGTGTGTGGAGTGTGCAGTACGGTGTGCAGTACAGTGTGCAGTACAGTGTGTGGAGTGTGCAGTACAGTGTGCAGTACAGTGTGTGGAGTGTGCAGTATGGTGTGCAGTACAGTGTGCAGTACAGTGTGTGGAATGTGCAGTACGGTGTGCAGTACAGTGTGCAGTACAGTGTGTGGAGTGTGCAGTACGGTGTGCAGGACAGTGTGCAGTACAGTGTGTGGAGTGTGTAGTACAGTGTGCAGTACAGTGTGCAGTACAGTGTGTGGAGTGTGCAGTACGGTGTGCAGTACAGTGTGCAGTACAGTGTGTGGAGTGTGCAGTACGGTGTGCAGTACAGTGTGCAGTACAGTGTGTGGAGTGTGCAGTACGGTGTGCAGTACAGTGTGCAGTACAGTGTGTGGAGTGTGCAGTACAGTGTGCAGTACAGTGTGTGGAGTGTGCAGTATGGTGTGCAGTACAGTGTGCAGTACAGTGTGTGGAATGTGCAGTACGGTGTGCAGTACAGTGTGCAGTACAGTGTGTGGAGTGTGCAGTCTAGTGTGTGGAGTGCGGAGTGTCCTGTGCTGAGTTTAGAGTCTAGTGTGGCTTGCAGAATGTGTGCTGTTTAGACATTACAGAGGAAACAGTGTCAGGGAGATGATCCGATCAGGCTTTCGAGTGCTTGGAGTTGCTGTGCAATATGTGAGTGTTATTATTAAACCACAGATTAGTTCAGTTCCTTCCCTGTTCTCCATGATGTCAGCCAGCACACCCTCTCCAGTCTTGCAGTCTGTTAGAGGATCTGGCCTGGAGATGGAGGAACGAAAGTGAGCTTGAGCTGCAGTCTCATGGAAGTGAATCTAACTGCACTTCCAACAGTACAGCTCATTTCCAGCTCGTTATTTTGGATACAGATTAAGATTCAAAACAAGTTGCTTTTCCAGCAAATAGCTGGTGACACAAACGTTGAGTGCAGTTTGCACACCCATCACACTAAGCTGTGCGCATCAAAACCTTTGAAATGAAAGCTCTTTCAGGCAGGGCTGTCTTATTTAGCCATAGTCACATACTGTATTTATCAACTCAGCATGTCTTCCACAGCAAGTGTGCAATCTCCCTCCCCTCCATTCCATGGGGGTTTTCTGTGTAATAAATCTCATCCTGCATGCACGATTGTTTTCAAAATGAGTCTCTCCTGTGGGGGCTGGCAGGAGGGTCTCTGCAGAGGGGGCAGCACGCTCTCCCAGCCTTCGCGAGATTGGCGGGAAGAGGCAGGCGAGGGGCCCGGCGTGACTCCACAAACACAGGGCTCGTTAGAGCGGCCTGCTCGTCCGTCAGGAGGCACACCGCACTCGAAAGGAGCATTCCTCTCCATTAGGACAGCAATTAGCAGCGGAGGCCTCGCTCTCAAGAAGACGATTGGAAATAAGCCCTCCTGAGCCAGATCTTCTCCACCTGTGAGCAATGAAGACGTGAGAGAGAGAGAAAAGGGGTCACAGTTATGAATCTGTGGGAGCCCCTCTTTCTCACCTGCTCAAAGCTGCTGCTACAGCGCCAGCTACCGGTGCTCTCCATCAGTTCCAGACTGTCAGCCAAGACATGGTTGGCTGACCTTTGTCCACAAGCCCTACCAAAGAGAAACAATGCCCTCCTTCCTTGCGGTACTAAACAACATGCCCGAGGTCACGGTTCTGCAAAAATGGGACAATGTTCTTCCCTGAAAGCACCACCTAGATCATCTCTGCAAAACTAAAAATTAAGGATTTGTCTTTGTCCCATCATTGCTTGTGACATTATTTTCTAATTATCTTCAGACTTCACTGGTTATTTATATGAAGGTTTTGAGACATGGGCTCGGTTGTAAAAAGAAAAGGAGAAATGCCCTGTAAAAACACGAGGACATGGTAACAGCACTAAAGATTTTATTGGAGAGCACGTACATATAATCCACATTAAAACCAGAATTTTAAAGATCACACGGAAGCCAAGAAGGAGGTGATCTCTGTGCTGGAGAGGTTATGCCAGCTGCTCATTCTCCTCATTGTGAGCATATAGAGAAATCTATTGACTACGTGCCTGTGCCTGCAACACCAAACCCTCTGGCGATGGCAAAGCACTCTGGCTAGTTTTACAACAAAGCCCTTGGAAGACCCGTGCTGCCAAAAACTCTCACCTCTGGCCTCAGTCTGGCACCAAAACAGATGGATCTTTTGACAGAAATGGGCTTGTATTTTAACACACCGATGAAGCATAGAGAACTCACTTGTGTTTATTAAACAGGCTTTTTCATTTACGCGCATACAACTTCAAAATTTAAGAACCCCTGTGTTGCACCAAGTTAACTTTTTATCTCAAGGTGTGATGTTTGGTCCTAGATAGACAGATAGTAAAAACATGTTCCGACTGCACATTTAATTAGAGCACTGCAGATCTTTTTCAAAATGACAAACAGACGCTAAAGTAGGAATGTGTAAGTGGGAGAGAGAGAGTCTTTGACGTCTTGTGTGGGACTGAGCTTTGCTGGGGTCTGTGTGGAACAGCGCTGTGTGCCCGGCTCCTGTCTTCACTAGGCGTACCTGTCTGCTGCCCACATGCCACCTGCTCGCGTGTGCCAGGCCTAAGTGTGTGTGGAAGGCCATGGCTGTGGTATTGCTGCAGCCTCAAGTGCTAGAGCTGGAGCTGGCAGAGACAGGAACACAGAGCGAAGCGTGAAGAGGCTCGTACTGCCAGGCAGCGGAAGTCTGCCTCGGTGTGAAGCTCACTTGCTTTTTATGCAATCCTACGCCCTCTCGTTTCGTGAGCAGCCAGGATGCAGAACGTTCTGGACACTTTCGCAGCCGTCTTAGGAAAGATCTCTTTTGGCATCTTGGCGCAGAGAGGTTCTCATATCTCAGAGCGTACAGAAAGGAAATCCGGCTTTTTCCCAGGACAGGGGCAGGGGGCATGAGGGAGACTGAAACAGGTGCTGTATACTGCGCGTGGATGCTACACAAACGAGCAGGCATGACTGGACACCTGGCACATCAGCTGCCCACTGCAGCTCAGTCTCGCTTGGTTGACTGTAAAGTAATAAAAACTCTGAGATTTCAGTAGTACTTGGAATGTGGTTGGTATATTCAATTCAATAAAAAGTATGATGCCCCTCCTGAAGCATCAGTACTCTTATCAATTTCCAAACAGCATTTAGGCTCCTAAAGACACCAGGACCGTCCGTGTGCAGTTTCACACTGTTAACGACCTGTGGAAGCTGTGGAATAGAGGAGATTAGAAAAGATCAGCACCCACAGCTCCTCTATTTGGAATAGGAGGCCATGAACAGGAACGCTGTGGTTGTGCTCAGCTGGTAAATGATGGCGGTGTTAAGCAGCTACTAGAGAGCTTTTATTTTTCCCTCCTGTTGCTGTTATTTTGTGGTTTGGACGAATGCTGCAAACCAAAATAAACAATTGCTGTTAATCGGTTATTAATATTATATGATATTAGATTAATCAATTATTAATATAACATGAATATATTCTCTCATTCCAGCAAGCTGCCCAGCTGGGCTAGGGCAGTCGTCCCGAAAATCTTCTATGTGACTGAAAAAGCATGGAACTACTACCCCTATACAATCACAGGTAATTATACAAGGATCCTGTGTACAGGAACTGTGCAACCTCTTCCCTATGTAGAAGCATTGCGTTACAATCAGGCATTCAGAAAAAAAGGGAGAGCTTGGACTGGGCTCCTAAGGTGTGAAGGAGAACACAAACCAGAGGAAGACTGCTATTGCAGAGGGACACCCTCCCTCCCACTGCAAGATTCTTCAGCGATGGTGTCGGAAAACAAAATGCATGCTGTATGAGGACCTCATCGATCAAATATTTTTTAAATGAATTTAAAAGGATGGAGCAAGGCAGAAAATGTGTTAAAATGCTGCATTGAGCATTTAAAAACAATTGGCGGGTGCGTGGAGACTGAGCAGTATCTGGTATTGGTTTAGTTCCTTTTCCATGTAATTGGAACAGCATCTCATCCCTGGCCTTTAGCTACAGTGGGGAATAACAGGAAGCACTGGCTTTGAAGGGGCTTGAGATAATTACATTGCAGGACAGCAGTGTTTCACGGGGTCACTCCAGAGGTGGGTCGATTTGTGTGGTTGACATTTCTATTTGTTATCTGGGTAGCAGGATCCATTTACCAGAAGCAAGAACTAATGCTGATGCGAGAATGCTAATTTAGTGTAAAAACCGCCGGGCCCCTCTGGTGGGACGTGACCCCGGGGCAGCGCTCATTGAGGGATTTTGAATGGGCAGAGCCGACCCCTGACAGTGTAGAGGTCAGCTGTGTTTTCTGGCTCGTTCATTTCCTGTTTGAATATTTTCCGTTCCACTGTTTAAGCTGTGCTGTAATTGCTCCCAAGCACTGACATGTGTTCTTTCTAATTTTTCCTTCCCATCATCAATCCTGATCCTGGATCAGAGTACACAGTGAGTACCTCGTTTGCTTTCTTATTGATTGCTCAGCGGCTTAATTGGAACCCCAAGTGTTGTACAAATTTGCTGCTCTTCCTCACGATCAGTCACAGATTTGAAGCACTTCATCAGGCAAAAGAATAAAGCAAATTTAGTCTTTTAAATTGATTTTCTCATGTAATGTGCCACCCAGACTCTGTTTACTTAGTTGACAAAAGTTTCTCCGTTCTGAGTGCATTATGGGAGAGAAAAGCCAAAATCTCACTGAGGAGTTGGGAAATCACTGACCAGTAACGCAATTCTTCCAGACTGGAGCTGCTCTGTTGGGAACTCTGCTTGAATACCTCATTCTTCTTAGAATATAATGAAGTGGTATAAAGTGTTGTTGTTGTTGTTGTTGTTATTGTTAGTGGTTGTAGTTTGTGTGTGAAAGCTCTTTGCTAACTCCCATGCATTGCTTTGAATTTTAAACCCTTTGCCTGTTTCTTTTTTTAAGGTCCTATACATTTTTAACTTCAGCTTTATCAAAACAAACAGCTCATTTCAGCTTTACGAGGCTGCTTGAAGTGAGCTGGAAAGGCCTCCGGTAATAAAGCAGAGGCAAGCTCCTGAAGCTCTGTCCAGGACCGCCGTTCTAAAACCTCATTAATATCGCTTCTTCTCATTTAAAATTACGAGCGAGGAGAATAGCCAAGACTCGCCCTCAGCTGTAGAGAATCCATCTGCTGATGTGTTCAAGCTACGTTATTAATAATTGATTCTGACGTTTTGTCGTGAACAACGAGAAGAGTCGGAGAATAACCGTTGCAGCTCCGGCCACTCCATTGCGTAGCTGCTCTGGAATAGCAGCACAGAGACACAGACAGACAGGACTGGACAGACGGGGACAGACAGGGACAGAAGGGCCAGGCTGTCGTATTCACTTTCTGATAAACAGGCAAAGGGGCTTCGGATATCCAGCACAACTTGCCAGGAATTCACGGGAAAAGAAAAATCTGCTATTTGTCTTAGACTGTGGATTTTTGTCATCTTTTGTCACGAGTTTACAAACGCTCTTTTAGGTACAGCTTTATTACGATGATGTCCTTCATAATGGTAAAATAACAGAGAGGTATCAAACACATGATATCTGATCAAAACACAGTGAAAGACCACAGAGGAACTGTCTGTGTGTCGGGCAGTGGCTTACAGTGATGACCCTAGGAGAGAAAAAAAAAATAAAAGATCATTTCCCCCTTCCCTCCCTTCTGAACACCCCGTGAATCTCACAAAGTGATGAGCGATACTCTCAATCCTACGGGTTACGGTTGCAGTCGGCTATTCCGCCCACTTCCCTGTGCTTACTCCGGCTGTCCAAAGACCTGCTGTCCATGCAAGCCATAAAAAAGACCAAAACACCAGCACACAGCCTGCCAGGCTGCCTGGATTCATTCCCCCGGCGCAGTCGTGTTCTGCAGCTCATTTCGCTGCTCTCCAGACAGCTTTGCAGAGGCTTGAAACTTATTCAAAGGCTGTACAGCATGAGGATGCATCTCTGCTAGATGGTGAAGTACTGCCAGTTTTTGTGTGCGTCTTGTACAAGTTCACAGAAGCCCCTCGCGATGGGACAGAAGCCGATAGCTGCTTCAGTAAAGGTATTTCCACACGTAATGTCCCGTCCTGCCGAGGCCACTGCTGGCAGGTTCCCAGATTCCCTCTCCTCGCTATCCTGCTCACGCTCATTCCCGAGGAGGTGCGGCCCGCCCTGCGCTGGGGCAGGGCCCCGGAGAGACAGTGCTGTTTTTGTGTCCACGAGCTGGGCCTCTGCCCAGGGGTTTTGGCTGGTGTTTAGAGTCTGTGGTGAACAGAACTGCCTTTGCTGCAGCTGAGTTCTGAATGCTGCCTGGGAAGCCCCAGTGGCCTTCATCCGCTCCAGGCTCTTTCACCTCTGCCCTCGTCTAGTTAGGCGGCTGCAGCCACAGCCCACCGCTGTCTGGCTGCAGGGGCAGCAGGAACATGCCCAGCACTTCTCGGCTTTTCATGTCTTTTCAGTGTGCCAGTGTCCTGGCAGCACAGGTTTGCATCTGCGGTTCTCACGGCATGCTCACGTGTTCTAGCAGCTTGCGATCATTGCAGAGAATGGCGGAGGGGAAAAACACGCCTGCATCAGAGGCTCAAAGACCTGTGTGTATAGTTTTGTTATTGCATTTTACAAGCTTGAGGACACTCAATTTCCTATTAAGGTCAATATAGCAACAGTGTCCTGATGCACAAGCATCAGGGAAGGGTGTCAGGTCCAGGATTAGGTCACTGCTTTACAGAAACGGTGATTCTTCCTCTGTGTGGTTTATATTAAGGGGCAGGAGAGGTGACTCTATTGGTCTTTACAGGCTGTTGCTTAATCTTCAGCAGAACGCAGGTGCACAATGTTGACACACACTCATCACTCTTCGGCAAAGACACACTGGAAAGATTCCACCAGAAATGAACTGCTGAACGGTTCTGAAGGGCTCTCATGGCCGAAGTTTCCTTCTCTTATTTTTCAGTGTTACGGTTCTGAATCCATTACACTTCTGTTGCACAGCTTTACCTGGTAATTCTAGTCATGACACAATGAGCCAATGGATATAAAGACACAAAGAGCTCAGGACTTTGGCGTTAACTCTCGTGGGCAGGACAGTCTCAGCCGAAGATCAATCAGCACTGTCACAGCCACCCTCAAGTCTGAGGAATGAGCCAGGGAGCCACTACATGGGTGCAGCTCTGGTGAAGGGAGGGGCTTACCGTTGTGAGGAGCCAGCGAGGATTAATATGCAGGAGAGCAGCAGAGCGAGATTACAATTTGACCTCCTCCCGAGCCCCTTTACAATACCACCTCTGCACAGGCCGGGAGCCAGCAGGGATGGAAAGTGAAAAGGCTTGATTGTTTTGTGAGCAAAGGACTTGGTGATTCTTTTCGTTCCTCCCTGGCCGGCTGTCAAACGCATTCCCCCCTTCTTTTTCGTTTCACTGTTTTTCACAATGAGTCACAAAACCCTGGATCCGCCTCCTCACCCCGGTACCAAATCCCATTGGCTCATCCATCATTCCCCCTGCTCAGCCCGGAGTAACATTGAAGGTTCCCTTCCCTGCTCGTCACCCCTGATCTGAGCAGTCGTGGATTCCCTGTGACAGGCCTCTCTGCTCTCCCGCGTAATGAAAGTGGTATTGATTGTGTATGGGAGGCAGGGACTGAGGTGGGTCCGGGAGTTCAATCTATTGATCCGGGTTGAGAATAGAAAGACCTTCCAGGATGGAGGAAGAAAATAAAGCAGGGAGGTGGAAAAATGATTATAATCAGGGCTTCATTCGGCTCAGTGATTAATTTACTGCCGGGGAAGAGCAATAAAGCCATTGCTTTACAGCTCAGTTATCAGTGGGCACTGTTGGGTTTAAGTGTATTATTTCCAGACATGCTCTTCAGGTCTGTCCCCCACTTAGCTGTTTGCAGGGCAGAGTTCATTCTGCCTGGGAATTGAATGGGACTCATTAGGTCTGACGATGGGCTGTGTCCAGAGCTTTCTGCTGTAATGGATTCAGGAGGTGATAGGAAGCGCTTTGCAGTGGCTCCAATTCATTGAGGCTGCAGCAAATTAGATTATCACTATGCTGGGGCGCTCCGGCGCTACTGAAATCCCACCGGGTTCTGGAAAGCTGCGGGAGGCATAAACTCCGGTTTAAAATTCAGGAGCATCAAGCCGGACACCTTTCAGGATGCCTCTCCTCAAGGAGCACAGCAGGTCAGACAGACACAGTCACGTGAAGTGTGAAAGGGAAAGGGCTTAGTCCTCTGCCTTCGCAGAATTACATGCTGGAAAGGGCAGTCGATTGCAGAGCACACACACAGCAGCTCACCCAGCCAGCATGTCTTTGGAAAGCAGTTAGAAATCAGAGGAAACCGTATGAATACAGGGAGAACACACAAACTCCACGCATAAGGCATCCTTAGCTGGAATCGAACACAGAAGCTTCAGAGCTGTGAGGCAGCAGAGCTCACAGCTGTGCCACCGTGCCACTGGGAGAAACATGAACCCAGCGGTGAGAGCATTGCTCTGTCTCGTGTGCAGCTTCTGCTGTTATAAAGTGCTGTGAATGCATGGCAACAAATACAAGATGCTGCGAAATCTGATGTGCTTGAGTTTTGGATCGATACCTTCCTTGCATCTTCACAGACCCGCTGTGCAGATTGACCGCTTCTCTTCTGTCACTCGCTGTCATTCTTTGACTTTCATCATTTGTGGCCTTTTGTGTCTCGTTGAGCTTTTCGGTTCTGTCTGGGCTCGGCAGGATCATACCTAACAGACAGTGACATTTCTGGGAGGAGTTTCCTTTGTTGGCTCAGATCCCCTTTTTAATAGCGTTTAATTCTGTTTCTACTTTATTTCCCTAGCAATAAGGCACTCTATATCAACGAAAGTAGAAGCGGTGGTCAATGTGATAATGATTCATCTACGTGATGAATCAAACTCTCGTAATGTATTAAAATTTCATTGTAAACATAAATGTATGCATTGCATTTATGTATCTCTTTTTTGTTTCAGTGTTCATTTCTGCCAAAGTTCTCCATACATATAGAAACGAAGTATGAGGACAACAAAGGATGCAATGACCATGTGAGTACTCGTGTGGATTAGTTATATATACAGGAATGCCCACAGCTGTTCAAGTCTTAGACATCTTACAAACTAGAATTAAAATATATGTGTTTTATGAGCATCAACAGTGTACTCAGAGCCTCCACTGGTGTTTTCTGCTGTCACAGAAGCAGTCTCATATTAATACAGCTGGGATTTGGACAGAATAAACCAAGATTGTCATTCGGCATCTTTAACTCACATGGATCAGGATCTTCAGAAGCTTGACCACAGCAGCTCGAGGTGACAACACACAAGCTGTCAATACGAAGTGTCGTAAGAGCTATTCAGCACATGTACCGGTCAGGTCTGATGAACTGGTTTTCAGGTCTTCCCCATCATTAATATCATTTGTTTCTAATTACATACTTGCAAAGCTAAAAGGCTGCTGGATTAAATATCATTTTAAAGCATATTGGCTACAGATTCAGTAGAGGATCACCATTCAATTATGTTTCTGCATAATGACAGATGACTCAGACCTCTGTACAACAGTATATACAGTACAGTATATATTATACATATATATGTTTGTATGTGCCAGCAGCTGTATCACCCTGCAGCTCTCAACAGGCTACCCCCTGAAGCTCAGCAGGTGTGAGCCTGGTCAGTACCTGGGTGAGATACCTCCTGGGAAGCTATGGTTGCTGCTGGAAGTGGTGTTAGTGGGTCCAGTGGGGGGCGCCCACCCTGTGGTCTGTGTGGGTCCTAATGCCCCGGTATAGTGGCGGGGACACTAGACTGTAGTGGGCGCTGTCTTTCGGATGAGACGTTAAACTGAGGTCCTGACTCTCAGTGGTCATTAAAGATCCCCGGGCATCTCTAGATAAGAGTAGGGAGTTATTCTGGTGTCCAGGACAAATTTCCCCCCCCCCGGCCTTTACCCTGGCCTCCATACTGTCCCCATGTGTGATTGGCTTGCACCTGCCCTGCGATGGACTGGCGTCCTGTCCAGGGCGTACCCTGCCCTGCGATGGACTGGCGTCCTGTCCAGGGCGTACCCTGCCCTGCGATGGACTGGCGTCCTGTCCAGGGCGTACCCTGCCCTGCGATGGACTGGCGTCCTGTCCAGGGCGTACCCTGCCCTGCGATGGACTGGCGTCCTGTCCAGGGCGTACCCTGCCCTGCGATGGACTGGCGTCCTGTCCGGGGCGTACCCTGCCCTGCGATGGACTGGCGTCCTGTCCAGGGTGTACCCTGCCCTGCGATGGACTGGGGTCCTGTCCGGGGTGTACCCTGCCCTGCGATGGACTGGGGTCCTGTCCAGGGTGTACCCTGCCTTGCGCTCGTTGCTTGCAGGGTAGGCTCCGGCTTCCTGTGACACTGCATGGTATAAAGCGGTTTGGAAAATGACATGACATGTTTGTATGTATATGTACAGTATGTGTAATATATATATACTGTATACTTTGATGAGCTAAGGCTCCTTTCTGGCTGTGTGTTTCCCAAGACAAATGTCTTGGTGCTTTTTCATAACACAGGTGTATTTCCTTACAGCTTCATTTTAGTATTTTTCTCCACTGTTAAAAATAATATATTCTAAATGACTGTGCTTCACCCAAGCAAGAACTCCTTGATGCACTGTTACAGTTATGCACTCGGAGCTTGTTTTCCTCCTGGTTCTATTATCCACTCTCTGCCAGGCACGCACTCAAGCCCTTGAGCTGGAATCTAATATCCGTTGCAGCCTCACCAGCACAAAGCCCATCCTGGAGATTTGAAGAAGTATCTTCAGACCAGCCAAAAGGCCACTGCAGTATCCAGGTGTTATTCTTTTTAGCAGTGCTGTTTTTCAGTCTGCTCTGACAGACAGAAATGTGTTTTTTCCAGGGTCTGGCCTGTAATCAGAGCTGAAGGCATGGCCTGGGCCAAGCAAAGCTAATGTTAGCGACTCGGTATCAGTTCAGCCAGATGTATTGGTGGTTGGGGAAACTGAGTAAAAAAAAAAATCTCCTTTTCAGCTGTGCTCATCGTTTGCCGGCCTCCGCAACCAGCCTGTTGTGTTGTTCTTTAAAATTCATCCTCTTGTCCACCCCAGCAAGACACGGCATGTTGAAAAGCAATTCTTTAGCTGATAGAAAAGGATGTTCGATTTCTTGGAGGCATGACTGGAGCCTTAGTGGGCACCATGGGGGACAGCGTCCTGTCATGCTTGCAAACCCCTCCTCTTAAGGACGCTCCAGCCCTTCCCTGTTCTGTACTCATCCCCTGCACCTGTCTCCGGTTCCTGCCCCCCGTCCTATAGAAACCAGACGCTCACACTGCTCTGGGCTCTGCATTGGTTCCTGTACCAGGCGAATCCGGGACCTGGAGCGCCTGGTCCCGTCAAGGTTTTAGTTCCTGTTCCAGTCCTTGTTCCTGTGCCGGTTCCGACCCGGTTCCTGTTTTGAATCCCCTTTTGTCTTCGTCTCAGATGGACCGCCAGGCTCTGGACTTTTGTCTTGTCTCAGATTCCCCATTGGACAGTTTGCCTCGGCCACACCTCCCCCGAACACCAGCGCACCGTGGACACGCCCCCTGTTTTCCTTCCTGACCTCTGCATGCTTTTTCCCTGTGTTTTCCTCACTCATCCCCGGATTGTGTCGTCTTCATAGGGTCCAGAAAGAACGCCTTGTTACACATACAGCTTTATTCAACAGCACTTGAACTTTTACCGTCTCTAAGGCTATTGGCTGTTTATACCCCTGGTGGCTCTGCGCAGGGCATAATCATTGCCTCTGTTCCAGCTGGGCTGAGAGCCTCAGAGCACCTCGGTTCATACTCTCTTTCGATTCAGAGAAATACCCTTTTTTGTAGTGTGGTTACCCAGACTCTCCGAATGGGGAACAGGCCCTGCTCTGAAGCAGGGGCGTTGCGGATCAGTTTTACTCTTTACTGAAGCCCGCCTTGCAGCACAGGGCGAAACTGAACGGGAGCCCATCGGTAAAAATAAAGCGACAGCTAATAATGAGACTTCGAAAGGCAGGACCGCTCGTCAGCAGACCCTCTGTGTACGAGGGCGGATTTCACACTCCGCCTGGCTTGGGGGCGTTTCGGGGGTCCTCTTGTATGGTCTCAGAGGACTAGTCAAGTGCTGCTGCTTCACCTCCTCTAGAACAGTTCTCCTCTCGAACTCCTCTAGCCCCCCGATACAGCTGAGGAGATGTGTCCGTCTTGTTCCTGTAGGTTACAGCCCGGCCCATGCTGCTGGATCCCCCTGAGAATGGACCGGGCCAGGTCTGCGGTGGTGTACCGTTTGTATCACCACGGGTCTCTTTTTGGATCCTTTGTTCTTTAATAACTGGGAAAGGGCAGTATCAGCTGTAATCACCAGGCGAAACAGCTTGGACTCTTATCTGTGTCCGTTAGCCTACTGGAGTGATTTCCGGACTCTCTCGATTAGTTAGTAGAAAAGAACTCCGGTCCAGTTAAGCTCAATTCCACAGACAACGCCCTTTCACGCGTCCATCGTCGGGCCCTCTCGCTGCCAGCCAGCAGCACCCCTCACTCCTCCTCCCGGCACCAGCACTGGGCAGAAGAGCCCAGCTTCTCCGGCCACGAGGAAGTCCAGCTGGAGAGAAGCTGAGGATTTCAGAGGCCCTAATGGGGTTTTTTTTTTCTCCCGTTTTTTTTTCCTCCAGTCTTTTGGCACGGTTGCTTTTGACTGATGGGATGGTAGAAGCCTTCATAAATATTTCACAGGGGCGCATGAAGCCTTGTGGAATTCTGTATGAAATATCATCCCAGCTGAAACTGCACTGGGACCTCTTCTGTTACGAAGAACAGCGTAGGGAACTCCACATATCGGCTGGATGTAAATGTGCCTGGGCTGACTAGAAGAATTCAGCAGGAGTGTAATATAATCTTTATTTCCACTGCCCTGGAGTCAGTCTACGAGGGGCTTCGCTAGCTCTTTCTTATCTCGATTACATTTTTATTGCTCTGCGCTGTTACTCATTCCCCTCCCCCATATAAAACCACTTGTTTCCACCTGAAGGGTTTCGGCGATCTAAAAGATCTGCTTGGCGCCCGCTGGTGATTATTCATGAGAGCCCAGCTGCGCCGGCGGTCAGCGATCCACACAGCCCGGGGCGAATTCCGAAGCGCTGGGTCTGTGCAGCTTTCGACTTCTTAAAGACACTTAGGAACAACAGCGACAGAGGAGGAAATCTTGTTTTTCCTGTATTGTCAATCTTAAAAGGTTAATGCCAGGGCCCTTTGTCATTATTTTGCTCGTATTCCTGCCGGGGAAGATACAGTACCAGCCTCCAACACAGAGCCTTTGACATTTAGCATTAGAAACCGGCGCGCCGGTTCCACACTGCAACAGGTCTGCTCTAGAGATGTGACGTTTCTGCTGCCCAAAATACGCTACAGCAATACAGAGTGCTGAAACAGTGCTGGGAACAGTTCCCTTTAAAAAGTAATCCATGACAGCTACAAGTTATTTGGGATTACTTTTAACAATGAACAAGACGGAGTGTGAACACATTCTTAAAAAGGCATCTCAGTGATCAAAGAAGCGTGTGTAGAGCAACAGTTCAAAGTAACAAATTACCACTAAACAGAAATGCCCCCTGATTGCTTACGAATTGGAAAGAGCAACGCCTTCTGCAAATAAGCAGAAAAAAAAAGAAAACGGATTGCTTTTTTAGAGGTGACTGCCTGGCGCTTGCTTGATGTCTCTTCCAGGCTCAGAAAGGTGACACCTCAGTCCTTCTCGCCGAAGGTGGCGGGAGTAAAGGCATGGAAACGTGTAGTTTAGCTCCAGTGCGTGGAGGTGAGCCGCGGTATCGGCGCTGCTCTCAGGACCTGTCCGACCCACATCCCGGATTGAACAGCCTGAGCCACAACTTTAATGGGGGCGTCTAACATACAACCCGGATTTGCTTGCCCTGATCTGAGGCTGCCCAAGTCGGTGTGATCATCGTTAAGAGTTGTTGTTGTTTTAATACAAAAGTAACGAAAGGAGAACATTGCGCCGAGGTTCGCGCTGGAACACTTCGCCAGAGCGCCGCAGTTCCCTGTTGTGATCCCACAGCTCCCCCTTGTGGCGGAGAACAGTCCCTGTCCGCCCCGTCAAGTCTCCGGGCCCATCCTGAACTGCGAGTCTAACTAGGCGCCTTTATAGCAGACGGCGTCGAAGCAACTCCGGTCCTTAGCGGAAATGGAAGAAAACGACGAAAGCCTTTAACAACACATAGTTCAGCTGCCTTTATTTTCGTACAAACCCAATTCTACAAAGGAATCATAGAAAAAAAAAACGATGCAAATCTACAACACAAACAACAAGAGAGGATTTAGTAGACAGGGGGCCCAATAATGCATTGTTTCTTCAGTGCTGGATATTTCCTCTTACAGCCCCCAGTGCTGCAAAAGTAGAAGTTAAAGTTCTACAGTGCAAAAGCTGCAAGTCACAAAAGTGAAACCAAAACAAAGCCCACACAGTCCCTGCTCGGTCGTCTGTCGAAGATAGCACGGAAGAGCACCGGCAAATGTGTTTTTTTGTTGAAAGAAGGTCGTATTGGAGATGGCGTCTTCCTTCTGAACGCGTATCCGGTTTCTGCAGTCCCAGCAAGGGCAGTGTTTCGCTGTGGCGCGCACGGCCACGAGCACGGTGATCAATACCTCAGCGAGGGGGGTCTGGAGCCCCCGGCCGCCAGACTCGGGGGTCTTTGACCGCTGCCGGGCGATGGCTGTGGCTGGGCACCGCAGCACCGCAGAAGGCCGTAAAACCCGTGACGAGCTGCCCAGCAAAGTGATGGAGGGAGCTCTTATCTCGGCAGCCAGCGGAGAGGTCAGATCACAGCTCTCCCTGCCCCCTCTCTCCCAGCGCTCCCCCGGCCGCCCCGACAGCCTCAGGCTGCTAACGGCTGGACTGTCCGTGCTTGTCCCGGCAGCTCTCGCACCCAGGATCTGGGACGCCGGGGCTGAAGCCCGCAGACGGAGAAAGAGCGGGGAGAGAAGCGATTTCGATTTATACTAGCTTTATTTTCTTTTCACGAATAAATACAGAGTATCACACAAGAGTACGTATACACATGCACCTAAACAGTATACTGTAGATGGACACATCTCGTTACATAACAATAATTACTCTTGGAACAAGTAAAAGGCTTATTCCAGCTGGGAAGGGAAGAAAGGAAACAACTTCCCGGCTGTGGACGTCAGCCGAAACCATGTGTTTCTTTTCTTCTCTTCTCGGATGAAATAAACCTTTTACTCGGGTTTTTTTTTTTTGCAGCCTACGCATGCTGAAGCAGCTCCCTACTTGAACATAATTACTCTTGTTCAGGTGCATTTTTCCAAGTCCTGCTGGATCACGAGCAAAACTGGACACATCCTGTTTTTCCTTTCACATTATAATCAGTGTCGCAGGTTTGCAACCGGGAGAGGACCAAGCGGCGCTGCGGGGGCAGGAGGATGTCCACAGGTGTCACACACGGCCCTGCCCCGTCCTGTCCACTCCAGCTGCCGACGCCGGACAGTGAATAAGTTTGGGGTTTTTTTTATTTAAAAAAAAAACACTTTTGTTTTCGGTTTTCTTGCAGATTTTCGACAGCGAGGCCAAGGAGCTGGACCGCGAGGTGTGTTTCGTTGACATCGCGTACGACGAAATCCCCGAGCGCTACTACAAGGAGTCGGAGGTGCGAGGAAAGACGGGGGACGGGGGCAGACTTGGGGATTGGGGGGGCGGTGTTTCTCCTAATGAGACGCTAGAGGAGTCCCAACCCAGTCCTCTAGGGATGAAGTGTGCACTTTCTTTCCAAGCAGGGGAGGGATCCCTGGGGGTGTCTCACGAGGTAAACAAGGCCGGTACATCGTGCAGACCGTCCGTCTCGTCCTGTTGAGACGTCGAGCACTTAAGCGTCGTGACGGCGTTCAGCGCTCGTCAGGCCGCTAGTTCAGGGTCGTCACGCCGGGGAGTGATATATTCATGCGGAAATCTGCACTTCAGGATTAATACTCGGAGCCCGTCGTGTCTCCAGGCAGCAGTAGCGGTGTTTGTCCTCAGCGGGCAGTGACCGTGAACAGAAGTGCGACAATTACCCGTGACCCCCTTCGGGCCTGTCGTCGTGACCGCAGCAGAAGCGACCCTGCCGTGCAGCTTTCTGGACTAACTCCTCCCAGCTCCTGTTTCTATGGCTGGAGAGTCGCTTCAGCAACACAAAAACACCGTGTTATCGCTGATGCAAGGGGTCCTTCCGGTGGCTCGTGAACTATTAGTCCGGGCAAACAGACCTGCTTCTGCCCCCGTGTTCTTAGTAAACAGAATTCACCAGATTGATTTGTAGTACACTACAGATGGTCTCCCTACCACTCGTTTCTCTCCCTAGTGGACAGATTATGTACTACACATAATGTCTGGATCACGTACTGCTCACACAGACCGCTCCCTCCTCTCTCAGTTGCCTGCGTGCGGAGAAAAGAGCAGGTTCCTCTTTCTCCGTGACTGTACAGCATGTAAGAGATCCTGAAATGTGTCACCTTTTCATTACTGAGGCACTGTTTTCTAAGAGTTAGTCTCACAGCCTCACAAAGAGGCCAGGACCCTCCAAACCACCTTTGTCAGTTTTCCAGGAGCACCTGGGTGTACAGTAATGCCACCCGAGAGTGTCAATAGGTGTCACTCTCCTAGCATGATACATTTGCATTCAGAGACTTTGTAAAAGATTGCCAAGCTATAGGGGCAGTTTTCAGTGAGTTCTTTAAAGAATGCAGATTTTAGAGGTGGTTTCATGTCATTATCTTTCAGCAGTTGCCTCTTTTAAAGAGGCTCCCACCAGGCATCTGGAGAAAACAGCAGACACTGAGGAATCTTACTAGGGGAAATAAATTGTCCAAACTCAAAAAGATGGAATACTGGGCTCTGCCCCATGATTAATGAATGATGTTTGGGTTTTTTTTTTTATAAGAGGAGGCTTTGTCTGTTAGTGACATAAAACTAAAGGTTAGAAAAACTGCAATTGCTGAGCCGTACGATCAAGATGTCCAGGTGTGAGGTGCAGTGTTATTGTGATATTAGGTCATTTTTTGTTTTGTTTTCGTACGTTTTATGAAAGAAAATGCTAAGTGCTTCCTAACTCCAGCCTGGAGCCGGGTGTCTGGGACAGTTCCGTGTTGGAGCTCTGTCTCTCGTCTTAGGTGTCCAGACTCTCTCTGTTTTTTCAACATTGTCCGTGAGTCCGTTGTCCGGGAGGCGCACCCTACCTTTAATTAGGACACCTCGCTGTTCTTCTCATGCTCTTCTGCTGGCCCCCCTGCAGGACCTGCGGTACTTCAAGTCGACAAAGACGTCTCGGGGGCTGCTGAAGGAGGGCTGGAGGGACAGCCAGGACCCCATCATGTGCTCCTACAAGCTGGTGACGGTCAAGTTCGAGGTGTGGGGCCTGCAGACGCGCGTGGAGCAGTTCGTGCACAAGGTGACGGCCGCTCTCCCTTATATCATCCGTGACTACATCACACGTCTGTAACAAAATGTGAATGCTTGTGTTTGTATAGTGCCTTTCACCCCCGAGAATCCCGTAGCTCTTTAACTATGAAGGGAGCGACCTCATCCCCCACTGCTACTGCAGCCCCGCCTGGGAGACATTTATCAACAGTCACTGACAACTGCACAAGTGTCACCAGCCCGTTCAGGGCCTCTCAGCATGACATCCTGATTTTGTGCTCACATTCTAAATTGGTTCTTTTGGTTTCGCGGTCACTCAGAGGGAGACCATTATAATCACCTGACTTTAGTTTGCAGTAGGGTGCCTGATTTTTATATTTTGCATGGCCTCTCAGTTGTGATGCCTCAGGGCAGACAAGCAGAGCATACAGGAGCCATTTGGGTACCGTGAGGCTTTACTGTAACATATCACAGAGCAAGAACATGCCAGATCTTTGTGCAGCTATCAGAATTCATGTTACTGACAAATACAAAGTTCCCTGTTGAAGATTTAATTCAGCAAGAAAACACGCACATTGGTTGTGACACTATAGTCTGCTACAAAGTGAAACACAACATGAACTGGAGCCTAATTGTCCTCTAAATCACACGTGCCATGCAAAAACTGCACAAAACCCCACATCAATGGACAGAACTGTTGATTTGCTCTGGGGTTTCTAGATGTCAGACTGGTCAGTCAGTAACACAGAGGGTGCGCTCTGGGGTTTCTGGATGTGGCCAGACTGGTCAGTCAGTCACACAGAGGGTCCGCTCTGGGGTTTTTGGATGTGGCCAGACTGGTCAGTCAGTCACACAGAGTGTCCGTTCTGGGGTTTCTGGATGTGGCCAGACTGGTCAGTCAGTCACGCAGAGGGTCCGCTCTGGGGTTTCTGGATGTGGCCAGACTGGTCAGTCAGTCACGCAGAGGTGTAACGAACAGTTCTTTCCGGTCCCTATGCGGACGACACGATCCAGAATAGTGAAGACACAAGGGGAAAAATAGTCATGCAGGAAAAGGGTCTGGAGACGGGGGGCGTGTCCAAGCAGTGCAGGTGTCCAGGGGAAGTGAGTCCAGGCGAACAATCCATGTAGGAAATCCAAAAGAGTAATCCGAGACAAAGGGTAGAGTCCAAGGCCAGGGGATCCATCCAGGAAGTTAAAACACGAACCGGGTCGGAACCGGGGAGGGGAACCAGGAACTAGGAACAGAAAGTAAAAGCATAACAGAGCCAGACGCAGCAAGACCCCGGGCTCTCATGATGTGGAAATCAATGAGGAACCAGGAGTGAGGTCCGCGTCTGGCTTTTAAGGGGGAACGGGAATAGGGAACAGGTGCAGACAATGGGAGGGAACGAGGAAGGGCTGGAGCTCCCTTAAGAGGAGGGGTTAGCGATCGTGACAAGAGGGTCCGCTCTGGGGTTTCTGGATGTGGCCAGACTGGTCAGTCAGTCACACTGAGGGTGCGCTCTGGGGTTTCTGGATGTGGCCAGACTGGTCAGTCAGTCACACTGAGGGTCCGCTCTGGGGTTTCTGGATGTGGGCAGACTGGTCAGTCAGTCACGCAGAGGGTCCGCTCTGGGGTTTCTGGATGTGGGCAGACTGGTCAGTCAGTCACACAGAGGGTCCGCTCTGGGGTTTCTGGATGTGGCCAGACTGGTCAGTCAGTCACACTGAGGGTCCGCTCTGGGGTTTCTGGATGTGGGCAGACTGGTCAGTCAGTCAGTCACACAGAGGGTCCGCTCTGGGGTTTCTGGATGTGGCCAGACTGTTGGCAGGTCTGTGGGCGGTCAGTAACGCAGAGCCTCTGTCCTCAGGTGGTGCGGGACGTCCTGCTTCTGGGGCACCGGCAAGCCTTCGCCTGGGTGGATGAGTGGATCGGTAGGTTTGGTGCTTCATGGCCTGGTTTATCTCCTTCGGGGAGCTGCCCACTGGCCGAACCCCTGAGAAACTACTCACTGTGTATTTCTCCCTTTCAGGTGGAAAAAAAAAAGATGTTTTTGTTATTCTCACAGTTTGCCCTTCCCCAGACACAACATGCATACTTAAAGCCTGTACATCACTCGGGGGCCTGCCTTGCTGTGAACACCCCAGTCCCCCGCCGTTTTCTCAAACATATTCAATTCACGCTCATGTCCAAGTGACAGCAGGAAAAACACTTGTGCAACTCATCGCCTCATTCGTTGTAAGACATCTTCAAGTTCAGTGTACCAAGCTATTGTCATTTATTATCTCCATACGATCAAAAGGGAATATTAAAGAGTAGTAAGTCCTAATTCAACCAAACTAAAACCACAGAGTGGTAACAGAAGGTCATTTTAATAACGCAACAGTGGCAGCATCTATCCTAAACCCGTTCATTTACCTTCAGGTATCAGCTTTCACTGTGTGGCATAAAACCACACTTTAAGGGCTTGGAAGTTAGTTTGAGCAGAATGTTTCTCAGCATTTAGTTGCCTCTTTCAGTTTTCATCCACTTGGCTTTTAGAAGATAATAGAGGTTATAAAGCAGAGGAAGAGGCCGTACAGCCCATTGATCCCAGGCCTAGAACTGATCCTCACGATTCCTGACAGAGCCCAGGACATCGGCCTCATTTTCATTTCCCAGGGAGGTCATAGGTCAGGGAACCGTGCTCTACACACTGCAGCCTCAGAGCAGCAGCTCCGCGGCCTTCCGCTGTCCCTGTCAGGGAGGAATGTGAATCAGGATCTGCAGTTCCACTGCACAGCCCCCAGCGCTCAAGCACACTGCCTTCATGAGTCCTCCTGTGGCGATCCATCCTTAATCTTTCGGCATGGGGGTGTTGATCTATCACGCAGGAAACTGCGATATGTGGCAGGTACACTGGGCCTTGAACCCCTGTCTTCTCCTGTGTTTCATACCTTGGATAGAAACCTGTAGTAGTGAATGCTGATGAGCTACAGTGTCATAATTATGCTTAGAAAGTATAACATGCCGACATTTGCTAAATTATGTTGGAAAATGCTTTAGTGTATTTTGCATTGTGCAATGCTTACTTGATCAGTGCTAGTAAACCTTTCAGACAGTGTGTAAATTAAAATACGGGTCGAGGCAAGTTGTAGCTAAAAACTAGCATGGCCTGTTTAGTTGCCCAGGAATGAATGTCATTGATTTTTAACTTGTATGTGGTAATTTCTGTTGTGATCCAGCAAAACACCAAGCCCCCTCTTTTCTCTAGCGCTTGATTTGCTTTTACTAACCGATCTCTGCTAAGCTTCAACCACAGTGACAACCCAAATGGATCTGTCAGTAAGAGAAGAGTGTCTTGAAAAAGACGACAGAACTTCAATGGAACATCTGCATTATTATTATTGTTATTGTTATTGTTATTGTTATTGTTATTGTTATGTGACTGGCAGCTTTGCCCAGTCCCAGTAAATAAGGCCCTGTCTGTCTCCCACATTTCACTGGGAACTTTCCTGGAGTCTCGCCTGCCTCTCACTAATCACCCAGATCCATTTTGTGTCCCTGTTCTTTCTAAGTGCTATCAAACCAGGCCCCTGGGCTACATCGAGAAGGCCAGATTCCCTATTAGGCTGTATGAGCTGGGAAAGCGGTATAAGTATATTCGCTTAGCCTCAGCAGTTCAGCCTCAGCACTGCTTTTAAATCAGTTATGTCCCCCGATTCTTTCATTATCCTGGATCTCTGAAATGCCCGTGTTCTAAGTTTTAGGTTTTATGACATGTTTTACCTCTGGCTGTTTGTCAGTTGTTGTTCTATGAATGATGTGACTCATCCTCTCCTCTCCCACCACCTGCACAATCTGCACTGTCCCTCTGCAAACAGACCCCTCGCCAGCGTCCCACACCCAGCCCTGCCTTGGCCACAGGTGCCCATATAAAACAGAGACTGCTGCATTTGGGTGGACAGGGGACATGCACAAGACTCAGCTGTACTATCCCCTTTTTACAGATCACTGTCTTTTGGCTTCGTGCATCATACCTTTAGGATGGAAATCAGAAGAGACTAAATGATACAGATGTATCTTGTTGAGACAGATGGGTGTGCACGATGGTCATGTAGCTTCTTTGGCTTTAAAGAGCAGAAAGCGCAGGCTCCCAGCGCAGGCTATAATCCCCCGAGACTCAGTGTGGCTCCTGAAATCCCTGGATGAGGAAATGGGATTCCCTGAGTGCCCATTGAACAAAATAAGTGCATCCCTGAAAGCTGTTCTTCAGTTTAGTAAAGGTTTCAATATCCCCCCCCTGTTAAAAAAAAGCAAAAACGAGCCGATGGCATGTATTTGCAAACACCTGGTTTTTCACATAGTCTAGCTCTTAGGTTTTGCCTGGGATTGATCGAAAGTTATGACGCACCTGCCAAATGGCAACACGAATCCCTTCTTTTAGCTACCACCCCAGGCTGTGCTTTTCAGCCTGAAAAGGGTAAGTACGGCACCTGCTAAACCAGGCCACTCGCTCAAATGCAATCTCCCGTGTTTTTATATAACTGCTGCTTTCCACCAAAATGCCACGCTGAAGATCTTCCAAAATGCGCAGTGTTTTTGAAGATCCGCCTCGCTCTCCTTGCGCGCGGCTCCTCGTGCTTGCCTGCCCAGCCCGGGCTCGGGCCCCGGATGTTGCCTGCCCTGCGCCTTTTCTTTTTCCTGCAGCTTTTCCGAAAAAACTTTCCCTCTCTTCCTCTCCGGCCCCCTTGCCCTGACCCGGCCGGCTTTTGCTCGCCCACGGGGGGGGGGGACTCCCTACTCCCAATGCGAACCCCCCTCTGCCAACGCCGCCTGGCTGTGCGGTGCCCCCGCAGCTCCACTAACCCCTTTCCCAGAGCCCGCCCCGACCTGACCCCGCCCCCCGTCTTGAGTGTCCTAACAGAAGCTGCCAACGTCTTGAACTTTTTGCAGATATGACTTTGGACGACGTGCGAGAATATGAGAAAAAAATGCATGAAAAAACCAACATTAAGGTTTGCCATGAACAGCAGCAACATTCCACAAACTCACTGGATGAAATAGAGAGCCATGACAAAGCCAGCGTATGTTTCTTATTTGTTTTTACTTCGACGTACCGTATAGTCAAACTCCTTCCTCTTCCTCCTCCTCTTCCTCGCACCCCTTTAACGCCTCAGTCCTCCTTGTCTATACTCATCACCGGGGTTTCGCTCAGCTCTGTGACAGCTGGCTTCCCGAAGGTTTACGGGCCTGCGAATACCGACTGGCAGACTTTAAAGTCCTACCATGGAGGGCGGCAGCTCATACTTGAGCTCAGTGTCCACTTAACCGGCCACAGTTATTGTTGTCCCCAGGTTTTCAGCAGATGGTGGATTAAGGAGATCAGATTCCAGACCAAATTTTGGGCTCTTATTTTATGTACACTGGTGTCCGTAAGTTCTCTGGAACTGCTACAGTCTTGTTAAATAGCAGATTCTGGAGAAGCCTAGCAGGATTCCAGGGCGAGGTGGAAGTTAGGGAATATTTCTTGCATTGTTTAGGAATTTTAAAGAGACTGTGTGCACCTGACTGCGCATTGAAGATGTGTCTCGACGGCAGTGTACAAGCGATCTGAAAAAACGCCCCTTCCCTTTTGACGCCACATTAAAACCAGCACTTTAATCTCGATTTCCTTTTTGTTTTGCCACTAAAAATGCTTTTTGGATTTTACTGATGTCTTCGAACGGTATGCGAAGGGGGACTTCAAGCCGAGAGTGATATTGACATCTAAAAACAGAACGAGTGACCGCACGCTCACGAGCTCTGGTGATGAATATAGCTTTGAAAATAACAATTATGCAAAAGAAAAACAGTTAACGAACCTGGGGGTGATGAATCTAAACTGGGGTCTCTTCTGTTCTTTCCCTCCGATCCGCTGAAGACATGACAATGGATGAAGTGAGAGAATTTGAGAGAGCGACTCAGGAAGCCACCAACAAGAAGATCGGGGTCTTCCCTCCCATGATCTCCATCAGCGAGTCCAACCTGCCCCCCTCCACGCGCAGCGCCCCCTCCAGCGCCCCCTCCACCCCCCTGGCCACCGAGGCCCCCGAGTTCCTCTCCGTGCCCAAGGACCGGCCTCGCAAGAAGTCCGCCCCGGAGACGCTCACCCTGCCCGACCCGGCCCGGAAGGAGGCGGCCCTCCGGCGGCCCAAGCTCTCGCCCGCGCCCGCGCCCCGGCCGGCCGCCCCGCCCCCCGAGTAGGGTGGGCCCCCCGAGACAGTGCTCTGCGTCGGCCAGTCCCTGCCGGGGGGGTGCTGCTGTGGGCCGGGTCCCCCGCCCGTGTCCGAGCCCACCCCCCCGCCCTGCTGAGAGAAGGGGCCCACCGGAGCTGTCCTTCGATTCCTCCAGCCCAGACCATGGATGTAAATAATCCGCAGATAGATAGAACCAGGGCCCTTCTCTCGTCCTGCTGGCACTGGGCAGGGCCCTTTTTAACCCTTTCAGAAACCCCCCACCCCCCCTTTTTTTTTTCTTGTAATGCCAAACACACTTTATTTGCTTGCAAAGGTGCCGACTTCATCGTAGCCGGTTGCAAACAAGCCTGTATTTTTCTAGGATATGGCCATTCTCCGAAAAATGAAATAGCTGAAAAAATACCCTTAGTGGCTCTGTCTGCTCCCAGCCCCGTTCTTGTACAGTGTACGTACTGTAAAGTCCAAACGAAGGTGCGATGGACATGTCTCCTCTCTCTCTGGTGGGTCTGAAACTGAAAGGGGCCCCTGAGGAGGAGCTCCTGTGGCAGCAGGTGGCTTGAGACCTCACCGGTTCATTCCATTTCCTGCTCGCTGTCACCTCTCCTGCTGCAGTCTTGGGGCTCTTACATTGCTGAGCTGTGGGAGTGTTTGCACTGCGTCTCCACGTCTTTGAACACTGGTCTGTTCTGCGAAGAACGTAGGTGTTGTCAGACTGTGTCTGTACCTGGCATGTGTGTGTGTGTGTGTGTGTGTGTGGGGGGGGGGGGGCAGGGGTTGTTATTCCTTGACTGATCATTCAGGGGTGCACAAGGCTAGAGAAAAAAAAAATGCAATCACTATTTGTCAAGACGTCACTTCTCAGGGCTCTGCTACGCTGCTCTCTGCCTCCTGCACACAGCCGTTTTTTTTAAAAAGCAAGTTCAGGAAGCCTCTCTCATTTCTCTGTCCTTGGTGTGTTGGAGCGTGTCTTGCGTGTGCGCGCAGTTCCAAAGCAACTGGGATCCGGCTGCAGAGGAGCAGTGGCAAGTGAAGTCCGTGGGGGCTTGTTAAAACATTGGCGACACAACAGGCAGATTGGATTTGTGTTGTTAGTTAAGGTGCACATAGTCACAATGTGTGCAGGCCTGCATGTCACTTCTACTGTGAATCTACTGTCACTGTTGTTGCTGCTTTTTGCTTTCATTCTTTCTTCCCATTTGTAGAACACTGTAATACAATGTAGCTCTTTGCTGTTTACACCTACAGTTAAATAAGACCCATTGTTTCCCATTTGAGATTTGATTGGTATTTTGAGTTTAGTCCATTAATGCTAGAACTATATAGATCTTTTATTTGTACAGTATTTGCTGATTGATTTTCTATCTTGTTGATTGATGACCCTGAATGTGCTACTAGCTTCTTTTAAAGCGTGTTCAAGCTGTGAAGATTACCACTGCTAGGTGTTTAGCACTAATGCCTGAGACAAAATATATCTAATGTTAGAACCTGGGTCACATCCCATGTGGACTATGGCCTCGGTCCCCCGAGCAACAGCACCACCGTGGGTAGGGTGCATTCCTGTGCATTTGCAGGCTTGCAGTTATGTCAGGGAGAAATGTGCCAATCAGAGCGAACTCACCTGTCAGGCAGAGTGGAGCTCCCCACTTGTCAAGGAACATGAGAAAAGCTGCTAGCGAGAGGAGGCCATTGGGTTCACCTGGCCCATGCGGTCCTGGAGGAGCAGCTGGATGGAAGCGTGGCTCAAAGGAGCAGACCTGCCCCAACGGCCCCCACCCTCAGTATCCAGTATCCTGGGGTCCAAAAGAAAATTTACCAAATACAGTGTTAAAAGCTGTTCAAAGAAAGGAACCTGCTGGAATTTAAAATCCTTTAGTTTGCTGAAAGCAGGAGTGTCAGCAATTAATTAGGTGGCGTCGAAGAATAGGAGAGCTGTGCAGTCTTCAAAGATGGTGTAACATGAAGAACCCTGGACCCCGGTCCAGCAGGGGGCGCTGTACCAATCGGTTGTACCTTTCACAGCAGTTTCACTTGTCTCAGCTGGTCCGTTGAATGCCAGAATGCCAGTGGTGGTTGCCATGCATATTCTTTAGAGCCAGACTGGAGGGATATGAAAAGATTTTTCCTAGGAAGAAAAAGCTACATACAGTATATATCTGAAAAACAAGAAAACAAAGGAGATAAATATGAAGTACATTTGGACCGAAGCAGCAGAAACAAAAAACACTTCCCGTGCAATTGAAGAGCTTGATTGTTAGGAGTGCATTTTCAAGCAGGATGCGATAGCTTTTTCATAAACGATCACAAATACATACATGTACTCATGGATATAAGTATGTGTATGTATTGAAGTACACATAAGTATTATTCTTTATCTTGTGATTTGCCATACTACTAAGAATGTTTGTAAGTGGTGAATACAGCAGGATCTTGCGGGGTGTGTAAAATTAATTCGAATGAAGGTAAGAGAATGCAGGAGGACAGGTGAGGTAGTGTCCATTGTACAGTAAAGCAGTGATACGGCTGCCACTGAGCATGCTCCAGAAACACACAACAAACTGATCTCAGTGTTTCTGCATGCCAGACTCTAGCCTCTGATCTGTATACCAAATCTATGACATACATTTCTATGAACTATCCTTTATGGGATAATCACTTATTGTTAACATAGAGCCATACAACAATTACGACACTTAACTTTTGATTTATAACTTACGAAATACAGAAAACTTGATCTTATTAAAAATAATACAAAATTAAGAAAACCACCTAATCTTGGCGATAGACATATCGACAGGTCAAAGAAATTCCGCACAGAAGCAGCTGGGTTCATTGTGCCCCTGCCTCCCGTGTCTCAAATTCACTTTTTTGTTTTTGCTACTCTGTGCATCAAAGTCAAACTTCTCATCTTACAAAATTGATTTCTGTTTTATTTTTAAATGAGAAGGGTGACACATGCACAGCAATTAAGGGAATTGTACAGAGGCCCTCTAATGCCCCAGTCCAGAACGTTAAGAAAGATTGCAAACCAGGGGTGCCATTTGGCCCAGCTGGCCTGTTTGGTAATTAGGTGCAAATTAATCCCAGGATCCCAGAAATCCTCTGGCCATTTCTGGAAAGAAGCCAGGGTATCGGCTTCAACAACATGGCTGGTCAGCTTCTTCCAGGCTCCCACCACCCTTTCCATAAGGAAGTGCCTGCTCTCCACTGTGCCCTCTGGCTCGTCTTTCTCTGTTGATCTGTCGAAGTCTGTTGGGCTGACCTTGTCGATGACTTTGAGGATTTTGCATGCAGTACTTAAATGAGGTCCCCTCATAGTCTTCTCTGTTCAGCACTGAAAAGGTTCAATTCTCTCTAGCCCCAGCGGTGTCCAGTCCTGGGCCTGGCGACTCGCACACCTGTTGACTTCTGTTGGAGCTTCAACCATTGTATTTTGTAAGTTTATGGCCGTGTGGACATGTACACTGGAATTGTTACTCGCTCCGATCTCTCAGGACTCGCACAGTACAGCAGACAACACCACCCAATGTAGACAGAATATTACAAAACGAAAGGGATAGAATGAATGAATGGAATGAAGACCAGCAGGTGTGTGGGTCACCAGAACTGGGAACCCCTGTTTTAGCCCGTCAGTGTAGGACATCCCCTTAATCCACTGAATTCATCTGGATGCCCTGCTCTGGCCTGATTCCAGAGCAGCGGTCTCTTTTTTTCTAATGTGGGGACCAGCCTGTGCGGCCTTTTATCAACCAGACAACGGTTCTGGATTCCTCACAGGCGCCTGGGCACACAGGGAAACGGAGAGCTTGAAACTGAGGTGCCGAGATTAAGGACACAACACGACCTGTCTTTACCTCGTGTTGTTCATTATGTTTTAATGACCGAGGCGTCCCTGTGTCAGAGTTGTTGTTTTTTTTGTTGTAATTTAAGAGGCATGTTTCTCAGAAGTGTGACTTTCCCTGTTGTAGGCAATTCCAGTGGAGAAAAAAAATTGAATGAAAAATAAAAAAGCCTTTTCTGTTTTAACTTCTTATTTGTATGTCAAATGTTATTTGGTTGTGTTTGCTTCCTGCTGGGGGGGGGTAACTATGATTTGACTGGTTTGTTTACTTATAGTCAGCACCACTGATGGTTCATTTTTGTTGTTATTGTTTAATGAATTTAATAAAAGGACCAAGCTTTTGCGGGGCTTATAAAGCCAGGGCAGGCTGTGTTGGTCTCTCCGAGCTCTCTCCTCGTCTGGCTGCTCCCACTCATTCTTGGCTCTTCTGGTCTTCTTCTGATTTGTGTTTGTTGTTATTATCTCACATTTTCTTACATCTTGTAGTAAATAAAAGTTGAAATACAGTCGAAATCGGAGTTTGGTCGTGTGTGGTTCTTTTCCTTTCTCATTCGCGGTATTGTTTGAAATCGCGTCGAGACCGTTGGGGCGTTTTCTTGTATGTCTGTACCGCGGAAACTATCGTGGAACTGCTGCGCTATTTTTATATTTTGGGGTTAGATAGATACTTTATTGATCCCGTGAGGGAAATTGCAGTGCAACAGCAGCTTAACACACACAACACAGCCACAGTGTAACGAATTATATACTAATAGTACAATACATACAATACTATACAAGAGTTACTCACAGTCCGGACACACAAGAGCAAACTAGAACAGAACAGTACACAGAAAAATCGTATCACACATATGAATATAAATATAGATGTAAATATAGATATAAATTTAAATGTATTGCACAGGTCCCTGGCATATATTGCACAAAAAATGGTTGTAAACGGGAAAAAGAAAAAGAAAGAGAACAGATGTAGCAGTAGATGTGTAGATGTGTTCAGTCCAGAAACAGGTCACTGTCAATGTTGCCTCTGCCCAGACGCAAGGTGGATGCGTTGTACAGTCTTATGGCAGAAGGCAAGAATGACCTCCTGTAGCGCTCCCTGTCGCACCGTGGATGAATCAGTCTATTGCTGAACGTGCTCTTCATTCCTGCAAGCCTGTCATAGAGGGGATTGGAGGAGTTGTCCATGATGGCCTCTAGTTTGGACATCATTCTCCAGTTAGAATGAATCGGCACTGATGAGTGCATTTCCAACCACAATGAAATAAAAATATTCACAGTAACTTGTAAAACCTCCCAATATACATCACAAAGTGTCTTAGATTTCCAGGTATCTGCAGCGCAATGTTCTGTGAGTCACAGCGGCCCTGTGACACTGTAGGCAAGCAGGCTTGTGAATTCATCTCTTTTAATCCAATAGAAGTATTGCTCTCGACTTTTGCCGATAAATGGAACTTGCGTGTTACTGTAGCTCTGCATGGAGGCCGTCTCAGAAATTCTGCTGCACAACCTGTACTCATTCACTTGTACATCACATTACACTGGTCGTTAAGGTGACTGGTGAGCAGGAAGGGCCGCTTCACATCCCAGTTCGTGGGAACTCTGGCTCTTGCCCGTGGGGAGACCAGGGATTTGCAATGACATTGTGACTTACAGTACTTTCACAAAGATCACAGTTTTGTGCTCAATTCGAAATTTGTACCGTCGGCGAATTTATTTTGTTTCTGAGATTTACAGTTATAGCCGGTCTGAGAAATTGGGGCTGCAGTACCCCCCCCCCCCCCCCCTTTAAATCAGTCACTATTGCCGTCGCAACTGCTGTATTGACAGGAAAAGGAAGAGAAATAAATATAGTGCAAGAGGTTTGACGTATTTTGTGTAGCAATACTCGGCTGTTCGACAAAACTGGCGGGGTTGACACACAGGCAGGAGAAGATTTGTAACAAATCTTTCGCTGGGGTGAAACGCCAACTCGTTTGATCATCTCCGCGGCACAGAAAATCACCCTCGCCCGCTCGCCGGTGCGGTGCGCAGCTCCCTGCCCCCGTCTCGCTGTTGGACGACCCGGGCCCCCAGTGACTCTTAGCCGGCGGCGCGGTGCCGCAGAGCTGCCTGCTGCTCGCTAGCTAGTCGGGGCTCTGAAGTTTCGGCTCCCGTCTCCGGGGACCTTTCTGGCAGAGCCGTTCTTGTGAGAGAGTGCCCAGGGGCCTGGAAGAAGAATTATTGGAGTGAATGTTTTTTGAATAGCGTAACGAACGGCCGACATACAGGCGGTACGAGCCGGTTGCAGCGCGGTGACGGCACCGCCCTCTACTCCCGTGCGCATAACAATATCCCTGTTGAGTGACCCGGGTTCGACCCTGAGGCGGGGGACAAACTGGGGCAGGAGCGGCAAGGAAGTGAGACCCCGGGAATAGCTTGTGGTTACTATATCCATGCATCCATTTTCCAGTGGATTCTTCTTCCAATCCAGGGGCGCAGGGGAACCGGAACCAGCACCGGGCACAAGGCAGGGTGACGCCAGTCCATCACAGGGCAGACGGAGATGCAAACACTGACACACTCACACTAGGGCCAGTTTTCCCAGTTAACCTACCAAGTGGGAGAGGACACCTGGGGGAAACCCAGATGAACACAGGAAGAACATGCAAACTCCACACAGACAGCACCCCAGGTCTCCGGCGGTGGAAGGAAGCCATGCTCATCACTGCGCCACCGTTGCCGCCATTTTTGCCATATTTACTCAACTGGAGATCTCTGTTTACAGTTTTTATCATACGAATAAAAAAAGGCGTGGTCAAAAATGTTGTCATGGGCCCCGTTTCTGCACAGCACAGTGCCTGCTGTGCCACCTCTCCCACCCACGGACACTCCTGCAAGACGGCGCAATCGGAGAAACGTGCTTCACTGCGGCGCACACAAGCAGCTTCTGTCTTAAGAACCGCACCTTGCAGGCAAGGGGCCAGAGCCCCAACTATTTCTCCCAAGAGCGTGATCGGTTGGACCACAGGCACACTGCAGTACACGGCACAACCAGTCGGCAAGAGGCGCTGTTGAACCGTGTGCGGAGCCTCGCTCATTCCTTGAGCTGAACATGGCACTTCTGCCTTCCATCCAGTCCACTAGCTCAGTTAATAAACTCTAATAACCTAAGCTCTTGCCTGGTGTCGTCTGCGCGCTGCCTATGATGAAAATACTGTTCGCTCTCAGGTAAATATTTTAACCTGTGCCCAACTTTATCCACGAACTCACGACCGCAACAGAATTCAGCAGTGTATACTCCACTCCGCCAGGGGGCGCACGTTTGATTTCCGCCCTCCTGGAAGCTCCGCGGTGCCGTCAAGCAAGTGTCGCGATTGCAGCCCTACTCTACATCCAGCATGGCTGCGCTGTATGAGGGGTACACGTTGTGCCGAGTTGTACCTGGGCAGAATCGGGGCGAACCTGCGGTTCTTGGGGTCGCAGAGGGGAGGGAGACGGACCAGGTCGTTGTGACGGACCCGGGGAGGACTGTCACAGTCTATAAGGTAGCACGTCCGGGCAAGATGACCGGCTCGGTTCGGGACCCGACTCCTCGCTCTCTGTGCGCACGCTGGGAGCAGCTGTGTGGAACACGCGTCCCCCTCCCAGTGCTGCGTCTTGAATTCAGCTCCTTTTCTTTCCTTCGGCATGATTATATCGATTTTATTTGGGGGAAATCGCGCTCGGAGGAGGTGGAAGAGCTCGATGAAGCGGACGCTTGACCAGAATGCGTTGTGGGGTTGGTTGGGAGGGGGGGCTGTAATGTGCGTTTTGCTGTTAATTGTTAATTGAGTCCTAATGCATCTTTATTTATTCAGTCTTGACTTTTACTTATCCGCACTCTTGATTTAAATAGTGCAGTCTTTCTAGTTCTTCTGAAGTTAGCATTGGATAGTCGGCGGAGAGTTACAAATATCAGAACATTAGTTCATGTGCTTTTCCTGCAGACCGTGAGTGTCATGTGAAAAGGGTCCCACAGTTTGTGTACTCGCCTTTCTCCCACCCCAGAGTGGTCACGGAGAGCGCTGTCCCTCTGTGAGCGTTGCAGTCTCGGTACCTGACCCGGACTCTGGTGTTTCAGAACCTGGAGTCCTGGTCCTATCTGACCTCGGTTCCGATCGGTTTGGCGCGCTTGTGTCCGCAGGTCTCGGATCAGAAGCCCGTGGGCAGCTGGACTGTGAGACAAGGGCAGGCGCTGACGTGCCCGGCCGTGTGTAACAGACAGACTGGGGAATACGTGGTGGTCAGTGATCACAAGGTAAGTCTTTTTGTGCTTCACCTGCTCAGAGCACTTTCAGTGCCTCCGGTGCTGAGATGTTTTCAAGGTGATGATTTCTGGGGACTGCAGAGCGCTGGAAGCGTTGTCTTCGTGGGTAGAAAACGTATTTGCAGTGCAGAGCAGTAAGAATCGTTTCGCGGAGTGGGACCCACTGTTTCCTCTGCTAAGACACGGCTCCATGGCGAGAGCAAGCCATCCCGCCCGTTCAGCCTGTTTGGTTGCTCGCTGATCCAGAGATCTCATCCAGGCCCCCTCCCGAAAAAAGCCAGCATATGTGGAGTTCGTAGTAATAGGTTTATTCCATGCTGAAAAAAAGAAGAAAGAGAACACAACGTTTCGGCCGTGGAGCCTTCTTCAGGTGTGACATGTGGAGTTCTGCGGCTTACCCGGTCTTTTCCCAGGACTATTCCAGGGCCTCCGGTCCTACTGCTGCTGCACGTCTCCGATCCAAAACTGCAGTTCTCGCCTGCCTGCTGTCGGACCTTCAGTCTGCCTGCTGCAGCTCCTGCGCCCCCATCATGCTTCGGCTGGGCATTCTGAAGCCCGTCTCTCCGGGGCCCGATCAAACTCCACCTTCACCCCAGCAGTGGAGCTGAGTGTCCACCCGCAGACAGACAGGGCGGAGGAAGGGGATTAAGCCCCTTGTAGGCCCCGGGCACTTCTGTTTAAAGGCCCTGGGTGGATGCATTTCTATGGCCAGATGGCTGATCAAAATGATCTTGAGTCCTGTTTTTCAGTTACCCGGTACTTGCTATACAAATGTACCTGCAGATCTCTAGTCTCCCCGCCGTACCTCCTGTGCTCCCCTCAGCATCCTGCAGGATTTCTCTCAGGTCTCCTGCTTTCCTTTTTCCTCCTTCACCCCTCGTTGCGGCAGGAGCTGCCGCAGGGATCAGTCCCCGGCCACCTCCCGGCTCCAGCAATCGCTCCTGAGCGCAGGAGCACGAGGCAGAAGCACTGCGCAGGAACAACGGGCTGTTGTTTTTGTTCTCCGCAGGTGATACGCGTCTGGAAAGATGACGATCTGAATTTTGACAGAGTCTTTAAAGCGACAGTAAGTATAATGTTTGCGTATTCCCAGGGTCTCATCCGGCCGCGCCCTATATTGGCTTCAATATGGTGGAGGAACAGGAGGAACTGTTCCCTACTCCTACAGCCCTTTGTGTAAAGAAAGTCTTTCCGTTTTCAGTTTTAACAAGGCGGTGGTTTGCTTTCTTGCCTAGACGCAGATCTGTGGTAGCCAGAGATATTGATATGAGATTGGGTAAAGGGCACGTTTAGGAACTGGCTGAAGGTGTGGGTGTCATGTCTTTATCGTACCTGTGCACGACCCCCTCTCCCCCAGGTGTCCGCGGAGGTGGAGCGGGTCCACCCCGTGCCGGGCTCGGAGCCGCTGGTGCTGTTCCGGAGGGGGGCGGTCCGGCATCTGGACGCCCTGCTGGCCGCGCCTCAGCAGGCCGTGGAGGACGTCCTGTCGGAGGGGGAGGCCATCAGGTGAGGGGCTCCCGTTTCCTCCGCCTTCCCCGCCTCTCGGGCTTCGGGGGGGGCGAGCGGGAGTGAAGGAACACCGGCCCCTGCGTTGAGCTTGTGTCGAGGAAGCGGAGCCGTGTTCCCCGTCGGCTCCTCGCGCTCCTGTGCTCGCCCGTCGCCCGCCGGCGAGTCCCCTCCGCTCCGGAGCTGCTTCTTTCTTGGCGTGTTTATTTTATTGAGCTCTTTCTCTACCACAAGGTTGGAAGAAATCGGCTTGATGGGTGCGTCTCAGGCCCCCGTAAAAGTAAAATGTCCACAGTACACGCGTGCGCAGCGCCAAATTGCCGTTATTGTTTGTGATTCAGAAAGAGGAAAAAAAAACGGTTCTGGTGACGTGAGGGGGCCTTATTGTGTTGTGAAGAAGCAGGCTAGCGAATGCACCTCTAGAAATATTGCTCTCGACTGCGAGGCGGTTTAGCCGACAAAAAAACATGAGTTGTTACCTCTGCTTCCGGATCAAGGCGGAACATTTCTGCGGTGAAGTGTCTGCGGCGCAACCGGCACTTATTGGCTCGTCCATCACAGCGCATCAGTCGTTATAGTGACTAGTGAGCAGGAAGGGCCGCCTCACATCGAGGTTTGGGTGAGCTCTCCCTCTCATCCTTGGCAAGACTGGTGGTTTTTGACAAAATGGCGGCCATACGTTATTTTCACAGAGTTTGCGATTTTGTGCTTAATTCGGAATTTGTTCAATTTTGCCATACCACAGTCGATGTGTTTTGAAACCGAAATTCAATAACCAGTCTGAGAAACTGGGACTGTAGTTCCCCTTTATAATAATAATAATTAATAATTGCTTACACTTATATAGCGATTTTCTGGGCACCCCACTCAAAGCGCTTTACAGGTAATGGGGCTCCCCTCCACCACCACCAGTGTGCAGCCCCACCTGGATGATGCGACGGCAGCCATAGTGCGCCAGAACGCTCACCACACATCAGCTCTCAGTGGGGAGGAGAGCAGAGTAATGAAGCCAATTCATAGATGGGGATTATTAGGAGGCCATGATTGGTGAGGGCCAATGGGAAATTTGGCCAGGACGCCAGGGTTACACCCCTACTCCCTGTGATTTTTAATGACCACAGAGAGTCAGGACCTCGGTTTTACATCTCTTCCGAAGGACGGTGCCTGTTTACAGTATAGTGTCCCCATCACTAAACTGGGGCATTAGGACCTACATAGACCGTAGGGTGAGCGCCCCCTGCTGGCCCCACTAACACCTCTTCCAGCAGCAACCTTAGTTTTTCTCAGGAGGTCTCCAGGTACTGGCCAGGCTCACACCTGCTGGGCTTCAGTGGGGCTGCCAGTTGTGAGTTGCAGAGTGATATGGCTGCTGGCTTTGAGTAAGTTCGTAAATTTGAACGTTTTAACTCTTTCTAAGAGATCACTTTATTGGCCATATACAATTTCAGTATACAATTAGGAATTTGTCTTTTTGCATACCCCAACTTGCTCTCCGTGAGATACACAGACAGGGAGAGAAGCTGGGGGTCAGAGCGCAGGGTCAGCCATTTATACGGTGCCCCTGGAGCAGTTGGGGTGAAGGGCCTTGCTCAGGGGCCCAACGGAGGAGGAGTCTTCTGCCGGCCGTGGAATACGAACCGGTAACCTTCCAGCCACAGGCGCAGTTCCTGGGCCACAGAGCCACCGTTCCGCCCCACAGCACTGACTGCGTGGGATGTCCTGAAACATGGGGGGGGGTAGTATCTGGGGCGGGCTGTTGACAGTGTGTTTTTGTGCCTGTGTCCAGATGGAGCACCAGCGCTGTGGATGGGACCCAGTGTGTCCTGATGTTCATCACTGAGAAGGTGAGCGCACTGTCCGGCGCCAGATCTGCTGAGAACATGTTGGATTTTATTTATTTTTTAGTAAAGATGGTTGATCAAAACGTAATGCTTGGTCCTTTCTGATGTAAGAGCTATGCCAGTTTTGCCGTTGATGGAAATTTAAGTTGCTCTTTCCTCTTCAAAGAAGCGTGCTCTTGGTCGGCACCTACAGCCACCGGCTGTGAATGTGGCTGCGTGTGAGCGTGTGTAGTCTCCCGCTGTCATGCCGGGTGAATCTGCGTGTTTTCCTACCCCCAGCTGACTGGTAATCGCACAGTGAGGGCTGGGGCAGGTGTTGCACCAGCTGGTGTCATGTTAGCCCTCTTCAGAAAAACGGACTCTGAATAACCCAGTTACAGTTTCGCTCCCACAGTAACGCCTCAGTGAGGAGAACGTTCCCTGTGCTGCAGGTCCCGGTGGCGGGGCTTTTCCCCTCCGCAGTCCGAGCACAGGGGCATGTGGTGGAGACCCATACTGTACGCCATTAGCACAGCTGCCTGTGTTTATTGGTTTGTATCTCATTACAGTGTGCTTGCCAACTTTTTTTTCTTCACAAAACATGGTCAGGATCTCCTTCTCTTGTCTGTGGTCTGTGGCAAGCACCCCAGCCTGCGGAGGTGTCCGCGTCCGGATCTACATGTCTGCGTTTAGTACTGCGGTCAGTGTCCCCAGGCTGCGCCCCTCGTCCAGCTGACGGTTCCTCTCTTCTTCCAGGGTGGGGATCACCTCTTGTACCTGCAGAGATCCAGGCCCAATGTCCTGCACAAGTACAAGATAGAGTGCGCCGAGAGTGGGGCCTGTCCCGTGAGCTTCACCGCCACCCTGCAGGGCGGAAACCTCCACTTCGTGTGCTTGTGTAAGTGGACAGGTGCTTGTGTAAAGAGCTGCACTCTTCACAGCGGCTCGGGTACGTCAGGGCTCGCTCGTCTCTGACTGACGGCATTCCCTCTTCTGAGCTTAGATTTGACTTTTGTCCACATCCACATGATGTTCCCTTTGGCTTTCGCTGACCGTGCCGCGTTCAGTTCATTTCCCAGCTTGAGGGGCCGTAGGCGTATCTTAAGTGTTTCAGCAGGTTTCTTTTAAAGGCAGGTCACTAACACCGGGCTCATCAAGGTCATGAATCTTCATGACTTCTATAGTATTGACAAGCTGCAGCAGACATTCACCAGGCTATACAGGGCCTATCATTTCTTTCTTTTACTCTTGCTTCAGAAAATGTAGTTGGCTTGGGTGTAGAAATTCAGAAAAGCTGAGCCCTGTGTTGAAGACATGTTAAATGTCTTTGCCTCTAACCTGCTTGGCCTATGGGGCGTCACCAAGCTGTGTGTAAGACTTGTTTTCCTCTCCAGTGTATGCAGTCAGGAATGTGAGAAGCAGACTTTATCCTGGAGGTGCCCAGGCAGTAGAAGGCAGCAAGCCCTGTTTGTAAAGATTGTTTTGTTTTCAGGGAAGTCTAATTCCTGCTTTCCCCCCCCCCCCCTCCTTTCCCTGCAGATTCTGACGGCTGCGTATTCCGGTCCCTGGTGTCGGTGCCCGCTGCCGCCGCAGAGGGGGTGTCGGCCCTCCCAAGGACGCTGCTGCTCAGGCTGCCCGTGTCTGGGGGGGCTCTGGTCTCGGCAGCCCTGCTCTTCCTGGACGACGCCCACCTGGCCGTGGTGGGGGCCCCCCATCCTGGGCTCGGCTCCAGCCAGGGGAAAGGTGAGCGTGCTCTGGGGGGTCGCGTGGGGTCTGTGCTCCTTGTGGACGGTTCATCACGTCCTGCTGCCAGCTGAACCCGGCGACCCGAATGCAGCCGAGAGCAGAGGGAGAGGGCACACCCCTCCTCTGGGCAGAGCTCCGGGTTTACTGTTGGAGCAGAATTGTCTCCCAGCTGCTCGACTTGTTTTGGTGTTTCCTGCAGAGTTCGTTAGGCAGCAGCTTTCATTTGCAGTCCTTCAGGATAGAGGCGATGTCGCTGTAAACCTCGTCTGGAGGTTAATTGCCCATTTTTTTTAAATCCTAGATTTCCTCTGTGTCTGGAATATAAATTTTCAGACGTTGCAGACTGCAAAGGAGATGACAGGAGGGGCCTATGGACAGGTAAGGTATTCTCGTGAGCACATTTTTGAAGCAGCTGGCTGGTGTAGCTCAGTGGGGTTCTATCTGACCTATTGACCTGTTTGTCTATCGATTCCTGGCCAGGAGAAGTCAGTGTAACTGTTGACTAAGATGAGCATCGGCAGAAGTAGATAAGAGTAGTTTTCTGAATACCTGGTGACTTCCTGGAACAGGCTGGAGGGTAAACAGGGAAGATCGGTGCCTGCAGAACAGTAGACGTATGTAGCAAATTAGCATTGCAGTGTCTGGGGGCGTCTTTGTCCTTGTGCTGTTTTACCCAGTGTTGCAGGAAATCTGCAGTGGTAACCCAGTCTTGCCGTTCTAGACGTAGCCTGAAGGAATTTCCTCATCGGAAAGCGTGGTGCGTGGACTAATCAATCGCTTGCTTGTTTTCTCATTTTGGCTGCGGCCCGCTGTGCTGTTTCCCCAGCTGTGGTGTTACTCCGGGAGGCTGTACGTGGTGCACGGGGCGTCGCTCAGCGTCCTGCCCTACGCCTGCGAGTGCTCCTCCCTGGCCGCGGCGCTGGGGAAGCTGAAGCAGTCCAGCCCCGGAGGTAGGCCGCTCCTGGCCCTGCCATCGCCTCTGCCGGACCGCGCCCCGCCCGCAGCCCCCCCGGAAGAGGGGGGAGGGGGGGGGGAGAGGTTTTGAAAGAATCGTCGCCTTGTTTCTCCCGACAGATGCTCGGAGACCCGCTCCCATCCTGTCCTGGAACGCCCTGCTCCACGGAGAAGCGTCGGAGCCTCACAGGCCAGGGAAAGGGCTGGAGACCAGGAAGAGTGTAAGACTGGAGCCTGGATCGGTGGAGTTCACCTGATCATCACAGTTTTTTTGGGGGGGGGGGGCTGCACTGTGGGTTTCTTGCTTCCTGTCCGACAAAAGAACCACAAGTTTGTGGTGTTGAAAGTCAGCCCAGAGCACGGTCGGAATTGACAGTGCAACCAGGGCTTGAGGAAACAAGGAAAGCTAGTGGGAGATAAGATCAGACTGAAATCAGGAAGTAGGTTTTCAGTTTAAAAGGCTGAAGGGGGCCTGGGACAGACTGCACAGCCGTGTTGTTGAAGCAGATCCACTGGGGTCTTTCAGGATACCTCTGGGTGGGATCAGTAAGAGGATCGCGTGCGGTTGTGTTCAAGCCTGTTCGGCAACAGTATGACTGTCCCCCGCAGTACAGCCTGGGAAAGACTGGTGCCTCCGTTTTTCTTAATGCTTTCCGAAATCTGTTGCTTCTAGTCCAGTGCAAAATCTGTTCTTCTTCCGCAGAAGCAGGCACGCAAGAGTCACGCGGCTGTAGCCGTTACCGCCGATCAAGTTTTGGAACGTGTAAAGGTGAGAAAATATTTGAACGTTTCACTTTTACGGATGGTGTCGCTGTGGGTGGGTTTTATGGTGTCCACCTTGTTATTTTGATATGGGAGATATTTAATCTGTGTTCAGAGAGCATGTACTGCTTCTGCCCTCCAAACTACATTTGAACATAATGAGGAAAATTGAGATGGGTTTAAGATGCAGACTGCATGATTTGTTAGAATTTATATTTCTCGTTTTTTTTTTTCCAGAACTTTGCTTTTTAGTTTTTAACCTAGCAGTCCCAGGAGACTGAAGTGTGTGTTTACTGCTCAGTCAACAGTTAAGGTGCTTGATGATGCCGTGTGACAGGTGTCTGTGTGGTGTGATATGTGTGCAGCTGGGCGGTGTTCTTATACACAGGGGTGTCCTGCGAGCTGCAGGCGTGTATGGGCTGTGTGTATCGAGGACACATTGCTTTGGTTCTCCCTCAGAATGCATCGGAAGCAGGAGTGGAGGAGGAGGTCCAGCTGTTCCTGTCCAGCGCCTCTGTGCTGGAGCAGCAGCTCTCCGCGGGCCAGATAGCAGCACAGCTGGTGTCTCGCTGCCAGACCGAGCCCTCGTTCTACCCTCAGCGCACGCTGGTGCAGCTGGTGCAGACGCAGTGCCTCTGCCACAGGTAAGGGAGTACGGACTGGGGGGCGTGAGGTCGTCTTAAGAGCTCGGGCACGAAACTGATGCCTGAACCCGATCCCTGTCACTCCCTTTTCCTTTACGTCAGGCTTATCCAGTTGCGGGTGGTCAATTCTGTCGAGACGTCCTGAAACAGCAGAAGTTACTCTCTAAACTGTGGCTGTGCTTCAAAAACACCGGTCGTGCAACTTTGGTGTTATCGTTTTCTTAACTGATGGTAGTGATGGCTTTGAGATCCAGACCCATCTCTCGAGCTGAGCTTAAGAAAAGAAAGACGTTTTGGCAGCTGTTAAAAGTCATCGACGGGCTCAGAAACCCCTGTTGGCCATGTGCGGTTTTTTTCCTCTCCTCCTTTTGTGATGGTGTTGGCCTCGGCGGCCCGATGGTGAGCCCCAGGCAGAGCACGGAGACCCCTTGCGTTTCTTGAGCGCGCCGTGTGTGACCGGCCTTTCCCCTGTGCCGTGCTGTGTTCCAGCGTGTGTCCTGACCTCCTCCTGCTGGCGCTGGACAAGCAGGACTACTTCCTCTCTCAGCTGTGCCTGCAGCACTTCCCAGACATCCCAGAGGCCATCACCTGCGCCTGCCTGAAGGCCTTCCTCAGGTGAGGGGGCCGCGCTGCTCGTCCGCGGCGATGAGCACCAGTCTCCCCCTTCGGCTCTTCCTGGACTGCACCGGCCCGAATCAATAGGATGATTGGAAATAATTGTGCAGCGATTGCAAAAGCCGGGGGGGAGTTGGGCTAACAAATCGATCTGTGCCGACTTTGATGAAACAGCTGCGGGGTAAAGACTGGACTGAGACGTGCAAAAATGACATTGTACATTTTAATGAACAGTTGTGAACTAAGTATTGATATCCTATATATGTAAAAACAAGATATTCTTAAGTGACATTAACATTGTGTAAAAACTGTGCTTGTTTGTTAATTAAGAAACATCCAGTGTTCTCGGGCTACAAAGTGCTAAATTTTCTATCGCCTGGCAAGTTTCACTGCTTGTCCAAGGAATATCTTGAGGGGATCTGACGAGTGTAGAATGCCGCGTGCAAAAGCTTTTTTTTTTGTCTTTAAATGTAGCTCGTTTAAAAAAAGTTCTGGACTTCGTATATTTAGCTTGTCATTGTAATGATGAGGTGCTGCTTGCGCAGTCCTAACGCCGAAGCTTTGAACTCGCAGTATCGCACAGCGTGGTTGCTTCTAGCCTCGCGGCGCAAAGCAGGAAAGAAAAGCGTTCTGCTGTGAGCTGGCCGTGTGTGCGACCAGATCGGCGGCCATCCCTGTCCTCTGTGTCCTCCAGCGTCCTGGATACCGACCTGGAGCCGGTGAGCGTTGATCTGGGCAGCGTGTCCTTCCTGGACGCCCCGGGGCTGAGGAGCAGGAGGCTGCAGAACGGCTTCAGCCCCGCGGAGCTGGAGGAGGGGGGCTGCGATGTCCAGACGGAACCCCCCGGAGAGGCGACGGGCCCTGCGGTGAACTCCCTGGACCTGCCCTGCCCAGTGGGCCTGAAGAAGGCGGCCCTCCTGTATCTTTTTGTGACGAGGGCTTTCCCCAGCAGGTGCTCACGTCCGGCCTGTGGCTGTGCAGCAGCTGGGTGTCCTGCGCCAGCACTGCTCCTCCCCATTCAGCAGCAGGTGTAGAAGTGAGATGGCTTGCCTCTAAGCAAAGGCTATTGCGTGGTTTTTGTACACTGCTCGGGCAGCGAATCATCATGCGTGGTCTCTGTATGTCTCGGTTATAGCAATTTCACACTCGCTGCAGTCTTTTTGATTCTTTGTAGCCCTATGCGTAGGCCCTGCACAGCAGATGTCAGCTGGCGGTCTGTGTGTTGTCGGTGCAGAGCTTCTCGTCTTCTCCATGTGTCAGAATGCTCCCCCTCCTCGTGTTCGTCCTCGCTGTTAAAGTCCTGTGACCGGGTGCGATCGAGTCCTGCTGTGCTCCTGATCCCGTCGAGTGGCTGTGTGGAATTCGCAAGGCCAGAAGATAGATAGATACTTATTGATCCCGTGAGGGAAATTGCAGTGCAACAGCAGCTTAACACAGACAATACAGCCACAGTGCAACGAATGATACAATAATAATAATGCAATACAATCAGTACAGAGAGTTACTCACAGTCCAGAACACTCAAGAACAAACCAGAACAGAACAGTACACAAAAAAGTCGTATTGCACAATATAAATGTAAATATAAACGTATTGCACGCTATGCAATACATACACTTTAAAAAAAAAAAATCCATTGCCGTCACCAGTTCTCTTTCTCCGATTTAATTCCCACCCGTTTCCTTAACTGCGGGACCTTAGGAATGAGATCCTCCAGACGGCGCATAGTGAAAACTTCCTTCTTCCGCACCTCAAAGATCTCGCGGCTCACCAGGTGCTCGTGAGTATCTGCACCTTCGCCGTGAAGCCACTGTGGGGCGCTGCCCAGAGCCGGTCGCTCCAGGTGGTCAGGTCCTCGCTGTGTCCCAGGACTTGCCACTTGCCTGCTGCAAACGCTCGAGTTCGCCAACCCTCACCGCCCTGCTGCGTGGGGCATGGACCTGCACAGAAGTCCTATTGTCGGGGGGGGGGTTGTGTTTTATTCATGGAGAGGAAGGACTGCACTTGATGCCGATGGTTGTGCGTTTCACACAGAAACCTCTTTTGTTCCCGTTTCCTCTAGCTGTTTCTCCGGTACCTTCAGTTCCTGTATTTGAAATGCTCTCGGGACTTGGACTCGCAGCTGCCTGGTGTGAGAGCTCCCACAGTTTCTCAGGTCAGATCGGGAGCTTGTTGGATCTCTGTAGCCTCTCAAGTCACAAGCCTGAACGGGCCAATTGAATGTCTGCAATGTTTGTTTGTTTTTGTTCCTTCTAGATCATGGATTGGGTCTGTTTGTTGTTGGACTCCCATTTCACTGTGTTAGTTATGGTCCCAGAAGCGAAGGGATTGTTGAATAGCCTGCACAAGTTTGTGCAGTCCCAGGTAAATGATTCTCCTTGCAGATAGTAGTTTTGTACTTGGAGGATACAGACGGTGCTGGCTGTATTGTACCTGTGTGTTCATGTACCTTCTTGGAAAGGAGCTCAAGACATCTTTTGCTTCAAGCATAAATAATCATGAGGGTCCTTTGTCATTTTGAAAACAGAAAATATTTTATTAGCCACTATCATCATTTTTGTCCAACAAATAATATTCTATTGAATTAACAGAGGGTAAAGGACTTGGAAGTCCAGTGTGCCCGTTAGGAAACAGAAATTGTGTGAATTAAAAATAATTCCAGACTGGGAATCCAGTACACGTGCCAAATTTAATTTGTGTGCCTTTTTTTCCCCCTTAAAGGTACAGTTTTTCTCTGAACTGGGAAAAATCCACAGCAGCCTACAAGAGATCAACAAAATTAAACAGTCAGAAGAGACCGCTTTGTACTCGATTGAAGTGATCAAGCTGTTTTAAGAAGAAAACTCACACCAAATCATGTACAGACTTTTTAATAAATTAGTTTCATTTTTTTTCCTTTATCCCAGACTGTTTTCTTTTTGCGAGCTTTTTTTTTGCCCCGGTTTACCTTCGAGCAGAACATTGGAACTCGGTGTTCGGGAGAATCCTCGGCACAGAAGAACAGTAATCGACCTATAATATACTTGGCATTTATTTAAGAATCCTGCAGTGTGATGTTTTCTTGCGCAGATCTGTAACAGTCGTGCAGGAGAAGCAGAAAGTAATGTGATTCATCCTGTAATAGTCCTTGACTGATGTGTTCATGAAAGACAGGTTACATGTCATTAGTTTGCACATAGGGTAATGATCTAAGAATGCTATCCGCCCCTTTCATAAAGGATATGATGGCCTTAGGAAAACGTTGTTAACTTTTAGTATTAGTTTTTTTTTTTAAACGAAACATTTAAATGTTTTATTGACGTCAGGCTGGCTCCGTTTTAATGACATGTCAAAGTCGACCTAACAAAATATGGAAAACAGCGAACTGCTTTTCTTGTTGTTAAATGCTCCATTTTGTAAATTGTTTATATATAAAAATGTTTTATTCTGGTATGTATTCTGAATTCTTCTGCTCCGGCGGTCACAACAGGCACGCTCGGAGATTTCCTATCTGTGACGTCACGCCCGCGGCTGCCGCCCGGCCGTGGCGTCTCGCGCGCGTAGAGAGCCGTCCCGGTCACGGGCGCGTGCTGCAAGCTCCTCGGCTTGTCGCGTGGCTCACCACGTGGGGGCGCGGTTCATTCACTGTTTCCATAACGACCACGGGGGATTCCTGATGGGTTTGTTTTCCCCTAAAATCGCAGCTGCCTTCCATCGGACATCAAAAGCAGGTTTTACCGAAGCATTTGGGGGGAAAAGGAGCCCGAAAAGAATTTTATTGACGCTTGTGTTCTGGGGCTTAACGTAGCCTTGTTACAGTTTAATAATTCCTTACACTTATATAGCACTTTTCTGGACACTCCACTCAGTATCGCGCTCACACAGGTAATGGGGATCCCCTCCACCAGCACCAGTGTGCAGCCCCACCTGGATGATGCGCCAGTACTCTCCCCACACACCAGCTCTCAGTGGGGAGGAGAGCAGAGTGATGAAGACGGGGATTATTAGGAGGCCATGATGGGTAAGAGCCAATGACGCTGGCGTTACACCCCTACTCGGCCAGCCTCAGGACCTCGATTTAACGTCTCTTCCGAAGGACAGCGCCTTTTCACAGTACAGTGTCCCTGTCACTGTACTGGGGCAATAGGACCCACACAGGCCGCAGGGTGAGCGCCCCCTGCTGGCCCCACTAACACCTCTTCCAGCAGCAGCCTTAGTTTTTCCCAGGAGTCTCCCCTCCAGGTACTGTCCAGGCTCACACTGCTGAGCTTCTGGGAGTTGCAGGGTGATACGCCTGCTGGCCGTACATAGTTTAACCATATTCAATTTGTTCTTTGTTAAACTCTGATGACATGTATCTCGTTTTCAAACGGAATCGATAGAGCACGGGGTTTCGGCGTTTTGATACGTTATATTAAAGATATAACCATTTTAATATTCCGTTTGTAATCGTAAATGTTACGATTTCCCCTCGCGTTTTATTGGAGGCCTTCTAATGAAGATTCATCTGCGATGACTACAAGAGTAAAGAAAATGAGTAATCTTGTTTTCTTTAAAAAAATACCATTTCCCTAGAATTTTGTTTTACAAAATATTGAGTGGTATGGACCTCTTTTCAGCGCTAGGGGGTGATATTTGCTGCGCTTTCGATTCAACGCTTTCATATGTCAGAAAAAGATGTCGCTCGTTTTAATGGGTTTGACCGGGATGGATCCGGGAGAGTTTTAGATTAAAAAAAAATGAGAATGTTTCGTGTTTTACATGGGGATGTTAACTGTGGGCCGGCGGACAACGGACCCTTTGTGAAACGGAAACCTCTCCCGACATTTTTTTTTCTGCTTTCAGTTTGAATGCAGTGCTCGGGTAGTCGCACAATCAGATTGAAACGCGTGCGTCGATATATAACACACACGCGCGCTTCGTAAAAAAATATTACAAAATCAATTTTGTCGACTGCTAATTAAAGGTTGAAGCAGGAGAGGAAAATTTACGCACCCGTAGTCGGCAGGATTCGAACCTGCGCGGGGAGACCCCAATGGATTTCTAGTCCATCGCCTTAACCACTCGGCCACGACTACAAGACACTAACTCCTCCTCCGCCCGCCGCCCAGAGCTGGTACAGAGCCCCACCACCAGTGTCATTTTCAACGCATTCCCAGAAATATCGTCCAAGAGGACATGCATCTACTTCAGAATCTGTCCCATTCACTGAAACGGCCCGCTGCTTCAATAAAGATCGTCATTTGCCGGCTGTCTCAAGCCGTGTCGTTAGGTCTAGGAAACCGCAGACCCCAATTTTGTTTCAGAAAACACCCCCCCCCCAGTTTAAGGCCTGCGAAACACATGGTTATATTGATACTCGAGGGAGAACCTAAAAAATATATATATTTTAGTGGCCGTCGTATTTTCCCCCTAGACCGCCGGTCGCTTCTCAAAGGCGGCGCTAAGAGGCGCTGTGTGGTTGTGAGGGAGAACCGAGTTCATTCAGAAAAAATCCCTTCCAGCGTGCGAGGTGTGTGATGAAGGCGAGAGGGCCTTCAGAGGAGACAAGACGACCAAGGCGAAATCTTCAAGGTGTATGGGAAGATCACACACAGCGGTCACACAACGCACAGGGCTGCCGTGTGGCTGATCTCGGTCCCCCCCCCTGTGCGTGGTTTATGTGTTGCTCATTCCTTTTGTTTGGTCGCGCTTTTTCGTCCGGGAAAGGCGATGAAATCCGGGGGGCAGCGCGCACCAAGCGTGATCATTGCCCCGCCACCGTTACTGGTGAGCGATTTGCGCTCTCACAGCGGCGGCGTGGAGGAGAAACTCGCAGCAGGGAGGACGGACGGCCCCACACACCGGCCTGATCGTGATAACCGGTGATTCGTCATCTTATCAGACTGTTTGGGGAACGTGTTTTTTTTTTTCTATATGCAAAAAAAAACTAAATGAACGTCAGTGGGATCAACTCCGAACTCTTGCTTCTCAGACTCTGATTAATGGCGTGTTAAGACTTTTATTTCCGTAGGGACTGTGGGACCCGCGGTTTACGGCCCTAGCGTTAGGACGCGACGGGCGTCCTTGGACGCGCACACGCGGATTCACGCACGACATTTCTGCCAGGGATGTGGGTGATGTGGTGTCCTGGGACTCGCTGGAGCCGGGGAATGATGAACCAGCCCCGGGCCAGCTCCCGGACACAGACGGGAGGAAAGAACTGCGAGTTTGATCGAGTTCGTTATTGCAAATCGCGTCATTGTAAAGATCAATAAAGGACGCGTGGGGACGATATAAAACGACACTTTCTTTCCCCAGTTTGACATTCGTAAATGTAGGTAGTCAAAAACTGGGAAGGGGGGGGGGTCGACCACGGAGAAACGCTTCCCTTGAGAAGGGCGTTTTGTTTTCCGCATTTAAGACCTTGCGACCTGGATCTGAGCCGCTTGCTGACCTTTCCCAAGCGCCGAGCGAGGGAAAGGCGTCCGATGAGCACGGCGAGAACGCACACTTGTTGGCGAGGAGGAGGGGGGTTACTATCCCAGCATCCCTGCTCTGATTGGATACTGCCCTGACGGTTGTGTGGACCGCATGAGCGCCTGTGTTTTCCTTTGGCTTCTGGGGGCTGGTGTGTTGTGACATTGTTTTGTTTTGTTTTTGTTTTTTTTTTGTTATTGTTGTTGTCTCGCACAAACTCCCCCGCCGTCGCGCGGGCGTCGTCCTGCGACCAGCAGCAACAACAACAACAATAATAATATTAATAAAATAATAAGAAGAATAATAAAAGCGGCGCTTTAGAAGAGCGCTAGACCTAGGTGGTGGTGATGGCGGTGGTTGCTGCTGCTGCTGCTCCTGCTTCCTCCGTTTGAGGAGAAAAAAACAAAGATTTTGGATGCATGCACGTAAACAAACAGAAATCACGCAGCCCCCGAGCCGAGGCACCCCGCTCTCCTGCCGCCGGAGACGCGCGCCGAGCCGCCGGAGCAGCGAGTGCGGCGGGCGGTCACGTGACCCCGCGCACCGGGCCTGCTGTCTGTTTTCAGCAGACGGAGAGAGAGGAAGAAAAATGGCGGCTGTGGGCGACCCGGAGCGGGACGCCGGCCATTCGGCTTGAGCTTTCTCTCCCTAACTGAGCCCGGGGCTTGGCGGGACCGGCTGCTCCGAAATCGGCGGAGGTCCAGCTTTCGGGCGGTACCGGTCTGACCCGGTTTGCGCCGTCGAATCGCGGCGGAGGGCCGAGAGCGAAGATAATAGGTTGTTTTGGTTGTTTGTTTTTTTTTAAGCCGTATTCTATGCGATGAGGGGGAGAAGAGGCAGGCCGCCGAAGCAGGCGCTGATGCACGAGCCCTCCTCGGGGCCGGTGCGCGGGCTCAGACCCCGGCGCGGGCTGGGCGCCAAGGGCCGGGGGGCGCCCGAGACCGACCTCGCGGCCCCGCGGCGGGGCGGCCACCACAGCTGCCGGGGCCGGAGGCGAGTCGGGCCGGCCGCGGCGGCGGCGGGGGGCCGGGGCAGAGGCAGGGCAGCGGGCAGGGGCCGGCGCAGCGCCGCCAGTGGCAGCGGCGCCGCCACCACCACCGGCGGCGGCGGCGGCAAGGTGGTCTACGACGACCATGAGAGCGACGACGACGAGGAGGAGGAGGACGCCGTGAGCCTGCGGTCGGACGACGACGACTTCGTGGAAGAGGAGCCGGCGTCCGAGGACGAGGAGGAAGCGCTGGACGACGAGTCGGACTACCTGGAGGAAATAGGCGAGGACGACGACGATGCGAGCTACTGCACGGAGAGCAGCTTCAGGAGCCACAGTACCTACGGCAGCGCCCCAGGTAAAAGCTTCATTTTTTTTTTTGGGTACCGGGGGAGAGGAGGAGGAGGAGGAGGAGAGGGGAGGGGGGGTGAGAGATGGCGAAGCCAGCGAGGCGAGTCGCCGGGGTTTGATTTTCGCACGTTTGTGGAGCAGGAGCCGTGCAGGAAGCGGTATTGTTCAAAATGGAGATCGCGCTCCGGCCGCCAGGCAGCAGGCCTCGGCTCGGCAGCACCGCGGCTCCCGGCTCAACTTTATCCGTAGTTTTAGTTTTTTTTTTTAATTTCTGCGTTTCCCCCCGGGGGGGGGGGGGACCGCGGCCTGGTCTCGCGTAACTCGCACGGATTTTGCGCCCGAATCTTGACGTTTCGTTTCCAGATTGTCGCCGTTTTTGTCGTGTTGTTGGGGTTTTCTTTTTTTGTTGTTGTTGTTGTTGTCGTCCGTGGGAAGACTTGGGACTGTAAAGGGACTCGAGCAGTTTGGGGGGCGTTTGGAAATAATCGTTTTATTATTTTTATTGATATTATTATTGAATTTTGTTGTTTTTTTTGCCGATTAAATAAACTCCAAAATGGGCCTCGAAGTGCGGATTTGTTGGGGTGACGACGGGGGGGGACCTGTTTTTAAACAGGACAGGCGGGTGACAGCGGACCTCCGTAGCCGAGCGCACAAACCCCCTGACGGGCACTCTTATGATTTTTGCACCGGCCTGCTGTTTTGCGTTTGCAAAAACCCGGGCGGCTCTTTCGGCTTACGGCCGAAACGTGTGACGAGCCGACGTCGCTGGCTCAGCCTCGGGACAGGGGTTCAGGTGCAGGAGAGGTGTGACCTGCTGACCCGGACCCCCCCGGAACACGCGGCCTGTGTTGTGAAAACAAGCGTGTCCGTCTCACCTGTCGGGGGGCGCAGATCCACTGGGCTGTCAGGGATGCTAAGGGAATCTTAACTTTTTTTATTCCATACACATTTTTATTATCCCTTCCTGACATCAAAGCATTGATTCCAGAATACCAGATAAGAACATGCACGGAGAATATTAATAAAACACCTTTTTTTTTTACCAAGATATTGCTCATTTTTATTCTACACCTTGCGTTTCTTAAGCTCTTCCGCTCAATTTTTTAAGGACTTTCACATTTGTGTATACTTAAAGCGGCTTTATGCCCCCTTTTTAAGGCATCGAGAGAAAAAAACTGCTGTGGTGCAGTCGAAGTGATATTTTGTTTCTTTCCACGGGAATAAATAATTAATTTAGAAGGCACTAAGGGATTGTCTATGCTGCAACTAATTTTACGCGTAATTGTGGGTAAAATGTATCTGTAAGATCTTCAGAGTGGAAGCTAAAATGATATTTTTTGATGTGCAGAAATTACCAGCTTGGCAAGTTGAAAGAATGCAGAATGGAACTGTAATTTTCCTACTGCTATGATTATATGAAAAAAAAATCACCATAAAATTCAGGAACCCAGTTATCTGTAATATTCGATTTTATTTTCTTTAATGCTATGTGTATTAAGCACCACGGATTTATATAAATACCCCAGTTACTATGAACTTACTTCATTCCTGCCCTCTAAAAGTGTTTTTAGAAACTGAATAATTTCATTTACTTATCAGTTTTTTTTATCACGTGCATTTTGTGATTTGAACATCTTCCTCTTTTAGTTTTCTTTAATTTCTCTGAGATCAGGGCTTAATGTGGGTATCCTCGGGGTCTCTCAGTAAGAAGTCTCAGGCAGAGATGCCAGTAACGTTTAGGCAGTGTTGCTGTTAAATTGGCAGAAGAGGAAGAGGAAGGAGGAGTTAGCTGTGGCTTCTGGTCTTTGTCATGTATGGGTTTCCTCAGGTAAGAGGGCTCTTGTACACAGGCGAGCCGTGATAAAAACTGCTGTGAAGTCAGCGCAGTCATTCCTCATTCCTGCCCTGAACAGTTTTGCACAACAGATACCCGTCTTTCTGTCCTCTCGTAGTGCACACAGTGTCTGTGTTCACACACTCTGCTCGCTGGGAGAGCCCTTTTCAAGGGCTGTACCTCCTTCGGGAGGGAGAAACCTGATTTTAAACCAGGCTGGCCTGACGTTGATTCTGTAGGTGAACATTAATAGGAGTGGGGCACAGAGAGACTTCGGCTACAGACATTTCCGTTGATGGACGTTTTTTCTCGATACCAGGTGGAATCCTTCAGGGGGATCCCTGCAAAAGGCTTTTAGAACCCCAGTTTGGGAAATCCAGCTTTGTAAGAGTACCTTCGCTCTGTGACAGAAACTTCAGGAAAGTTCCTGCAGCTCCTGCGATGCGCGCAGGGGTGAAGCATCACGGGACATCGGGACAAGCTGCCCAGCTGTGATGACGCCGATACCCCGCTTTCTTTCGAGAAACAACTCGATTAGATAGTCATCTCACTTAGCCCCTAGCAGCCAAATGACTGGTTTCCTCCCCTTTTGCGACCTGTCTTTGTACGTCCTCATTTTACTGATGAGGCAAAAAGTCATTTTAAGAAGCACCCATGGCTCTCGGCTGGCGCTTTGTCTGAGAAGGGGGGTGACCGTGACTCCAGAAACTCTCCTTTTCAGCCCCTTTCAGTGTGACCCTCTGCGAGTAAACCGAGGTACGTCTGCTGAAGTCATAATGAGTTCCACATAATGAGGAAAGAAACCCAGCCATTCATCCTTAAACACCGGAACAGCCTGCTTGCCTTACATAAAGTCAAGTAGAAGTGTAAAACGAAGATCAAGACGGAGATCATTTTATGCATGCCACACACCACACACAGTCGTAACCCTGTCATCTAATTTGTTATAAAATTAGAACCGTGGTTTCTTTGACCTGTGGAGTGCATGCATCCACAAGGAGATGGAGGTGTCGATGCATTTGGTTACCCGTGCACATGTGGGTGCCTGTGAGTACGGGGATATGAGTCGGTATTGCACAGTGACCTGAGCTGCTCTAGAGCCAGAAGAGCAAACCCTACGTGCGGCAGGAGCCCATCGGCTACGACCGGCACCGGCGGAAGTACTGGTTCCTCAACAGGAGGATCACAGCGCAACATTCTCTCTGGGATGGGATCTGGGTATCCCCATCACAGAGCGGAAGTACTGGTTCGGCGGAAGTACTGGTTCCTCAACAGGAGGATCACAGAGCAATATTCTCTCTGGGATGGGATCTGGGTATTAATGGCTGAGCTGCTGTGGTACCGGACTTTCACTAACTGCTGTTTCATAACTCGGCCATCACCTATTTCTCTGGAAGCATGCGGGTGAAGTTCCCTGTTCCCTCTTGCCAGCGACGATGATACATGATATTGCTGCCAGGCTGGTCCAGTCTCAGGTGCCCTTGCCTGCAGAGGGCAGCTCTGGGTCTAGGAGATGCTGCCCTGGGGCCTGGGGGAACCAGCATATCTTAAAACAATAGGAAGGAGGGTGGCTGGCTTAGAGCACTGTGTGCTTTTTCAGGTACAGGCACACGGGGAAAAGTGATCTCTCTTCAAGACAGGAGGAGTAGAATGGAGGTGCTCGTTTGTTAAGATGTGCAGAAGCAGTCTGTTGAATATTTTTTTTCCCAAAATCATTTGCAGGGGGCAGTTTTCATGTGTGTGCCTAGATTACAGCGAAGAGAAGACGACTCGGGGAGCAGCAATTACATTCAATTTTGTTCCTCTTTATCTTGTCGTCTTTGAGGGCAGGTTTTCTGCTGAACTCCCGAAGATGCTAATTAGACACAGAGTAATTAGACTGCTTGTTTGCTAAAGCATTTGTCCCAACTTTCGCTTCAGTGCTCAAGTCTGCAGACAATGGGGGTGTTTTATTTTTTTGGGGGGGGGAATGTGAAGAAGCTTTGTCTACATTTCTCTTGTCACATACTCACAAGTGGCGTTTAGGAGAATGAATTCATCCCTAGCAGACTTATGAATGCACATTCGGGAAGAGCATTAATGTTTTGATTTTCCCCTAAACAATGAAACGATTCCTAAGAAACAGCCTAATTTATCCCACTTGCCTTCACATTGGCTTGATCCAATGAGTTATTCTTGACACGTCCAACTTCTTTAACTTCTTAGCCACACTGCTAGTTATTTTAACCCTTCTGTGATCAATACTGTTGTTGGAGTCGTGAATTGCCCGGTGCGTTGTTAATGCAGTATACGCAATCGGGATCACGAAATGTCACGGATGCATGGAGGCATTGTTGTGGTCAAGCCCTTGAACAGCAGGTGAAGGATGTGGCATTTAACTGGGGAGCTTTGGTGTAAGCGTCAGATACGCCCTCTAGACAGTGGGCAGATCTGTACACCTCCCATCCTCGTTAGTGTGCACTCAGACCACCTTTAAGGTATCGTCTCCAAAACACACCTGTTTGGACTCTGTCATGAATTTGAACCACCAGATACTGCTCTGTAATCAGTGATTATTGAATCACGGATGACTGTGTACTGTAGTCATTCCTTAACTACCTACATGTGTACTGCTTAATAGGCATTCGTTTCAGTCTGCTCTGCCCAGGCATTGAACGTCTACCTGTCTGCCGTATTGTTTCTTCTGTTTAGTGATTTTAGTTTAGGATTTTCTTCATCCATTATTGTATGTTTTGTAGATGTTATGTAAGTCACCCCCGATGAGGCACCCCTAAATTATTAACCTTGGGGGGAGACCAGTGAAGCTATTGCAGGTGGTTCCCTACTAATCAAAAAAAAAAGGAAGCTAGAGAAATAAAAAAAATTGAGGTTATGAGAAAGATTATATATATATGTTCTTTATATATAATAGCGCATTAATTGGTCCATACTTCACTTTCACATTGAAAATCGCGTCATTGCATGTGCAGTTGCAGTTAAAATTGCCTGTTTTTCTGAGTGCTGTCAGACAGTGAGGCTGTATTTGTTAGTTCTTATTTTGGATCTTCCTTGGGATCTTGGGATCCATGCGGTTTCCAAATAGCACGTTTGAGTCAGGATCTTTGTGTATGGAAACTGAAAGACGTGACCCATAATTTCCCACGTGTGTGTTAATTATGAGTGAATGCTTCCTTTTTGTCATGTAAACCGTGTGTGGTGCTGAGAAGTCAGCTTTTGTTGGCTAGCACAGCGCAGGTCCTTTTCCCAGTGCAAACTTCTGCTGACAGCCCACGTTACCGGCTATCCAACCATAATTAATTGAAGCAGTGGGGGGGGGGGGGGTGTTTCATTAATTGGAGCCAAATTTAAACATGATGGTAGAACCTTGTTTTTTCTTTAAGACTGTGAAACTTGGGGTTTGATTTCCAGGAGACTTGAGTATTTTATTTTTGTCCCTACCACCAGACCAGCAGGCCTCTGAGGTATTTTTGTTTTGCTCAGAAAGCTGAATAGTTTTTACAGGTAAAACTATTGGTGTTCCTGATGGCTGTTCTCATGCTTTTGTTTCCCCTCCCCACCCCGACTGTAGGCAGGAGGAGGCCGCGGGTGCACCGGCCCCGCTCCCCGATTTTCGAGGAGAAGGAGGTCCCTCCCCTGGAGCTCCCCAAGTCCTCGGAGGACCTCATGGTGCCCAACGAGCAGCTCCTGAACGTGGCGGCCATTTACGAGGTGCTGAGGAACTTTGGCACGGTCCTGCGGCTGTCGCCCTTCCGCTTCGAGGACTTCTGCGCGGCGCTGGTGGGGCAGGAGCAGTGCACGCTGATCGCGGAGACGCACGTCTCCCTGCTCAAGGCCATCCTGCGTGAGGAGGACACCTCCAACACCACCTTCGGCCCGGCCGACCTCAAGGACAGCGTCAACTCCACGCTGTACTTCATCGACGGCATGACGTGGCCCGAGGTGGTGCGGGTGTACTGCGAGAGCGACCGCGAGTACCACCACGTGCTGCCCTACCAGGAGGTGGAGGACTACCCCTATGGCCCCCTGGAGAGCAAGGTCAAGGTGCTGCAGTTCCTGGTGGACCAGTTCCTCACCACCAACATCGCCCGCGAGGAGCTCCTGTCCGAGGGCGTCATCCAGTACGACGACCACTGCCGCGTGTGCCACAAGTTGGGCGACCTGCTGTGCTGCGAGACCTGCTCGGCCGTGTACCACCTGGAGTGCGTGAAGCCGCCCCTGGAGGAGGTGCCCGAGGACGAGTGGCAGTGCGAGATCTGCGTGGCGCACAAGGTGCAGGGCGTGACGGACTGCGTGGCCGAGAGCCAGAAGAGCAAACCCTACGTGCGGCAGGAGCCCATCGGCTACGACCGGCACCGGCGGAAGTACTGGTTCCTCAACAGGAGGATCATTATGTAAGTAGGAGGCTCTTCCTTGGCTTAATTCCCCATCGGAGGAAAGCTGGGCTCTCGTTAACAGAGCGCTTAAGTAATCCAGTGTTTACGCCACCTGAAGATGGTTTTAAGTGCTAATTCGCACAAAGTAGGGTTTAGGTTGTTCCTTCTCTCAACCAGAAACGTGATCCTCACAGAGGTCCGATACTTACTGGGCCCACCGTGCGGTCTTGTTCAGGAGACGTGCTTTTTTCTTCTTTTTTTTTTTTTGGTTTGGTCTTCCAATAAAAGAAACCTCAGGGAAAGTGTACCTGGAGGAGTCACGGCCAGGTGCCTCGCAGTGGGCTGCGTCTCTTCCTAAAGCTGTTTGCGGTCTTGCCGGTCTCCGTGTTGATAGGACGAGACTAGAACAATTGTGGCCTAAAACGCGTTGCCAGTTGAATAAAGCAGGCAGATAAATTTCGTCTCTTCTCCCCCCACGAAGTAAAAGCAGATTACTCACATCTCTTATGTTTGTGCCACAGTGTATCTGTTGGAAGGCTACTGGGCTAGGCTCTGAGAGAGAAGAAGCCCTTAACAGCCCCACAGTGGCAGGGAATGTAACTTCAGCTCCTAGTGTCCTGTTTCCCCTCTTATGTGAACCTCTGACATCATATGGCAGTTCGCCTCCAGACTTTCCTCTTAAAACCCATCACCTCATAATTTTGTGCGTTTTTGCTTTACCAAATTGCCTGTGGCTGCTCTCCTGTATTTAAAAAGGAATACTAAATATAGGTATGGGCACTCCTGCTTTAAACCAGCAATGCTCAATTCATTCTCTGTTTTTCGTCCCTTTTGGACTCGGAGTGGCTTCATGGAATCAATTATGGAGATAATGGATGTAATTTTATTCTGCTGTTCCCGGGTCTTAGCTTTGGAGGATGTTAAGTTGCTTGTACTACCTGCAGGGCCCAGGAGTGAGGAGCACTGGGCCAGGCTGACTGCCCATGGTGTTGTAGTTGACAAGTGGAAAGTCAGCTGTCTGGCTGCAAAGTTGAGGTTGACTCTTTCACAGTGTAGGGACGACGCGCTCGCTTGCTCTGAGGTGTCAGGGCTTTTCCCAAGTGACTTGCTTACCTCCTTCAGCTGCACTGGGTAAGTCGCAACGCTGTAGCAAATTAAACTCCCATCAGTAGAGGTGAGAAAGAGAGGAAATTTAAAGAAAAGGAAAATGGTGAGTCAACCGATATACTTACGGAGATTTTACTTAAGACGAGGTTGTGAAACAGGACACGCTTTTGCGTTAATCTGTTGTTTAAAGCTTTGCAGTGGTCTTTGGCTTTTCTGTGCAGTTATGATTTTTTGGATTTGGCTCATTAATAATGTATATTTTTGGTTCAGATGTACATTTGTCATGGTGGTTTGCACAGAAAATCCTCAGTGTAAGTACAACACAAAGGTAATGTTTAGACCAGTTAACAAATGATAGCACACCTGATTATCTGGCTGTCAGAGTGATTAGTTTCCTCTTAGCTGTTGTACCAGGGGAAGTATCTCCACCCCATTGTCTCCCTGGTGAGCCCTCTCTGCCCTGTTTAAATTGAAGAGGTCAGCAGGCTAGTGATGTAATGCAGGGATCCTCAGTGTTTTCTGTGAACTCTGCCTTTAAGCAACTTAATTGAATTTATCTCTGGCAGCTCAGATTATATCATTCTGCATCTGCTAGATGAAGCAAAGATGTTAATTGAGCCAGCTGATGTGAGGTTGTGTTTTTATTTGTAGCCATTTCATTCACCTGGGTTGTGAAAGTGTGGAGAAGAAAATTAAAGTCTATTTGTGTACACGGGTATAATGTTTGATGGGTCATGGTTTGTGTTGCTTTGTAGGGGAGGAACTGTGGCCTCCTTACATAGGGTTGTCTGGAAAGAAAAAATCATGTGTGTAGATCATAGGACTTTTTTACCATGTTATGCCAAAAAGTCACAATGTGTGATACAGATGTTCACACAATGTTAATAAAGACTGTTATTTTTTTACATTTTAACACATTGTACTACTGTCCGAGTTCCAGATATCATTGAGAAATATGTTTAGTGAAGAATATTTGATGCATTTAGTGAAGCAGCAGGTAATCATGTTTCCATTACAGTGTGTGAATGCTTCTGACTGCAGCAGTAGATACAAAAAGGATAAGAAAAAATCTGCTGTATTCACATAGAGTGTACATTATCAACACTTAAAGTCAGTTTGTAGTACAATTGCAAAAAAATGCCAGGTTTTGCCAGTCTCTTGGCATTCCACAATTCTTTCGTAAATGTGATGTAAAAAACAACCTTGAAAAGACCAAAATGTGTCCATATTCTCAATTTAGATAACTGGAAGGATTATTAATTATTGTTCTGGCCAAGACTGTGTAAAGCAGAATTCTATGCCTTTTGTACGTCATGTGCGAAAGTAGATAAAACTGAGAATAACAAAGAATGGATTTTAAAAGAGACAAAGCAGATGGTATTTAAAACACCTTTTTACCAAGTGTTCTTAAACATGTTTGGTACCTGCTGTGGGGAACGATTCTCCTGAAGTCTCAAACACAACCCGCTTGTGAGTGAGTGCGGTGGGATAGTCAGGGGACATCCCAGGGTTTGGCTTTTAGGATGTCATTGCAGCTCCTACAGCAAACACTCTTATCAGAAGTGCCTCGCTGGAACTGGTCTGATGCCGAAAAGGAAAACGTGCAGTTTTAACAAACATCTCTGCCGATTCGTTTGGATGTCTCAGATTCCAATGGCATTTTCACCAAAACATCGAACCTTTTCTTACACTCATGGTGGTACATCCATCCATTTCATAACCACAGTATCCAGCACAGGGCCGCGGGGGAGCCGGAGCAAGCTGTCCTGGCAAGCAGTGAGCGCAAGCCCGGGTACCCCCTGGCCGGGGCGCCTGTCTCTCTCGGGGCAGGCGGACACACGCACACACATCGGGGCCGGTTTTCCCAGACGTCTGTGGACCTGCCAGTGTCTTTGGACTGTGGCAGGACCCCCGGAGCATCCGGAAGAAACCTGCTAAAACGCAGGGGGAACATGCAAACTCCACGCAGACAGCACACCAGGGCCCGAGTTAAACCCAGGCTGGGAGCATTGGCCACCACTGCGCCATCATGCCGTCCTCTTGTCATAGTTTATCGCTTGTTTTCTTTAAGCAGTGTGCAATCCCTGACTTCAGGGTTTTTGTCTTAACTGGGGGGAGTTGAAGTTTTAATTAATAGTTTTTTGGGCTGAAAATATTTTCAGGTAAACTTTGGAGGCAGTAGGGATCGGGAGTCATTTTTTCATGGAATGTCACTCCTTGTGAGTCGGGGAATGAGCCAATTCTTGATGCAGCTCTTGGGGGTACCTCCTGTCAAGTCCTGTGTTACTTAGACATAGTAGGTGAAAGACTTTGTGCAAGTAAGTCGTGTACACACACCGCAGCCTCAGTCACAAAACGTGTTTTGTTTTATTTATGACGAGGCCTTGATATGCGCTTCAGTCAGCAGTTTCTGTGGAATCAAAGATTTTCAAAGTTTTTTTTCTTAGAAGTAGATGCTCTGTTTTTCAGTTGCTTCATCCGATATCCGGGCTTCCGACAAGTCACAAGTGGTGCTGTTTTCTGGACTGGAACTGCAGTACTATCTTATTCTGGGCTGTTATAAGGGAGTGGCAATGCACAGTATTCTGTGATTCTAAAAACGCACGTGATCTCCTTCTCTCCCTTTTAAGCTGGAGTGTGTTTGTCACTGCCTAGAGTATTCTCCTGCTTTACTGTCAGTTGAACGGTGTTACAGAGGAGGTGATCTTCATCTTCACCGAGGTGTGTGAGTGATTGCTACAGCTTTCCCTCTATATGAGGCCTGGCTGCCAAAGCTATTGAAAATCTATGAGTAGAAAAATATTACAGCAGCACAACTTGGTTGCCGCGGCATTGGGAGGTGCTTTGCTGTACTTCATTCCATGGCGAAAGAGGAGAAGGGCTTACTTTTCACTAGTACTGACCTATGTTGTGGAGGGGGGGGCTCTAAGTTAAAATGTAATTTTCTGTGGAGTTAATTGCACATTTATTGAACTGATTTCAAATTGCATAATAGTTTGTCTTCATACATTCCAGAGGCTCTCCGCTGCACTGTCTTGTGGAAACTTGTGCAAACAGTTCCTCGTCGTCTTAGTGAAATTTTGAAGCAAATGCCTTATCGTCTGTTTGTATTTAAGTATATTTCGTTTGTTTGTTTGTTGGATGGTGAAACAATTCTCTTATTCTTTTCCAGAGGGTTCTGTGTTTTCTCGATTTGAACGTCACAGTTCAAAATGGGGGAGATGGTCCATGGTGCTGTAAAGGTCTTCACTCATTAATGCATCTCTAAGAAAACTAGGGAGAGGCAAAACATTTGCATATCATTTCTACTTCTGAAATTGGGAAACTGTGGTTGCCTTTTTATATAAACCTCCTGTACTCGCTATGCTAACTAGCTGCTGGATGACAGCCATAGTGACTATACAGGGCTTAGTATAAGGAATATAAATGAGATTTAACGAAATTGTCAGAAATGGTCATTTCTATCCTTTCAGTCCAAAAGGAGTGTTTGAAGGCTTTGGTCCTGCTGTTAGTTGTATTTCTGTCATTTCAAAAGGTAACATTGGAAACTTGTAGTGTCATTCAGGACTCAATGGGTTGCATTTTTTTACAAGAAATTTTGATGAAATTTTTATTGTGTGTATGACTGTCAAGATACTCTTCGCCAACAGCATTTCTGTCCATCTTCATGAAGTGCTTGATGGGTCGTTGCGATAACCCCTCTCTGAAAAGGCATGTGTCACATTTTAAGGGTTTCTTTTTTTTTCTGTATTTCGTTGCACTAATTGTGGCTCTGCTCTCTCCAGCGAAGAAGACGGTGAACATGAGAATAAGAAGATATGGTACTACAGCACAAAGGTCCAGTTAGCAGAACTGATTGACTGTCTAGATAAGGACTACTGGGAGAGCGAACTGTGCAGGACTCTCGAGGAGATGAGAGAGGAAATACACACTCACATGGACATAACGGAAGATCTCACCAACAAAGCCAGGGGCAATAACAAGTCTTTTCTGGCCGCAGCTAACGGTAAGAAGGTTCTCTTTACTCCATTGAGTGGATGGCTGGGAGAATGCGGATCACCTCTGTTCGGCACCAGTAGAGAATTCGGGAAAGGAGGATGTTTTGTGTGGAAGTGATTTGCTTGCGTTTCCTCGGCCCCTGTTGAAAGACCCTGTAGAAAAGGTCTTGGTCTCAGCGCGTGGTTGTTTCTCCCCCAGATGCTTCAACATTTTTATTTCAGTTATTTAAAGATTAAAAATGATTTTTTTTTAACGAATGAAAATTTATCATCCACCTTAGTATGTTGACCAGGGAGACTGTGTGGAAGCTATTGGTCTTTAGATGAAGTGTTAAACCAGCACCTGTCTGCGTGATCTTTAAAGCTCTCCTGGCACTGCGCATGAGTTAGGCGTTAACCCCAGTGCCTCCGGTAAATTTCACTTGGCTGTCACTGTACTTCTGAAGAACCCTAATTTAAGATTGGTACTGTTATGAGGTGCAGTTTTTTTTTGTTGCTCTTATAAACCATTGGAGGGATTGCTAAAAAATGATCTTGCAAGTTGTGAGAATGAAGAGAATTCCCACACAGAGAAGACTTTTCCGTTTTGGTAAACCGTTTGGATCATTTTCCAAGGCGGTAATAAAATTCTGAGACAAAAATGGTGTGACTCCAGACTATGACAAAGCTCTGCCTTTTCTATAAATTATAAAGCTAGCATTAATGGGCATGAGCTTTCTTTATATACGCTTTCTCACTCAGGAAAAGGAATACGATTTCAGTGCACATTGTGCGACAGTTTCACAAGCGGTTGACGAGCGAGAAGCTAATGCTGGGGATTTCGTGCTGGATACCCCCTTTTACAGAGTAATATAAACGTAAATTAAAGTGAAGACAGTTTGGAGATAGAGTTTATTAGTTTCCTGTTTAATCAATGTAATATGTACAAGAAACTTCGCACTGAAAGGCAGAAATGTAAAGTTATTCATCTTCTCTCCCTGGTGAGCAATTGGGAGCTTCTGTCTGTCCTGGCCTACTCATTCCGGATTTTAAATTTTAGAAAGCGTCCGTCACAAGCTGACTATTGTGCATCTCGGGATGAGACTTGAGTGATGGCAGCTGTTATGTGCAATAATTGGGCTTTGCTATTCCTGTGCTATCATACACCTTGGCGAACATTTATAATGGATGTCATTCCCGAAAGGAGATATGGCAGCGGTGGTTTTTCTGCTGCTGTGTGCTCAGAATCCCCAAGGACCTCCTTTGCCGAGGAGGAGGCTGCTGTTCAGCATTTCAAAAGCGCTCTGTTATTTTTCCAAGCCGTGCTACTTTTTTTTTTCTTTTTTTTTTTTACCGGCTTTGTCTCTTGTGATGCTCTGCCGTCCTTGGAGATGTGTAAAATTGGTTTTAAAAAAAAAATCCCGCAAAATTGACACCCCTGAATCAGGCACCTGTTTTTCCTTTTACCAAGCTCACAGAATGTTTATATATTTCCTCTCGTACTTTTTTTTTTAATTAGGCACATGACAGCCTTTACAGAAGTTTCCACTTCTAATGCTGGATAATTGATTTTAACATTTGATTTCAACACATGCATTTATTGCAGACTTAAGTTTTTTGTCTCTAATTTTCCTCGTCTTGTTGAGGGCTTCTCGCTCATTTTGTAGCAATTTTCTTCTTTGGCAGAAAACCTGACAGTGCTGGCAGGACTTATTTTTGTTTTCGTTTAGCTTCAGTTTCTTGCTTGCTTTTCAATTGTAAAGGAGCAGATATACAAGGATGTGCTCTCTGTGTAAAAATCTGCACAGACAGGATGTGGCCTTAGGTAGTGATGCCCTGTACAGGCACACAGTTGACGCGCAGAGTTGTGCAGGGCTTGGGGTGCGGTACCAATGAAGCAAGTTTGTTACGGTCTCAGCCGCCTCTGTGAATGGAAGTCTGTTACTGTGCTTTGGCACGTTGGACACTGGGCACTCATCCAGGGAGCTTCTGTAAGACCGGCAGAGAATAGGGATGATGGAGTGAATAGCTCAGAGGCCTCCTGCAAGAGCAGTGTGCTCAGCGTGGAGCTCTTTGAAAATCTCCCTCTGCTCTACCCTGTGTGCAAGCATGACCTCTATGGCACAGATGGTCCAGCCCCTACCCTCCCGTTCAAATACAGAGGCCTCTGCTAGGTGTTTGTATACCTCTTGAGGGTCATGGCTTTCCAAAGAAGGAAGAAGCTCATTTCATGCTGTTCAATCATTAAGGTGACATGAAAATGAACTCTGGAGCTTTAAAGAGCCAACAGCAGAAGACCTCTCTGACTTTAAGCAAGGCCTGGGGTTATCCAAGAAAATCAAGGTTGGTGCTGCAAATTGTGGTGTCTCTCTTCCCTCTGGGCCATTTCCAGACCAGTGCCTTGCTATGATGACTAAAGCACACTGCTATAGGAGGTGCTGTGTTTAGGATGAGTTGTTGAAGAGGTCCTCACTATGTGGTTGTTAAAGATCCTATGGCTGTTTTAGGAACAGGGTGTTAAACCCGGTGTCCTGATTAAATTCCACTTTGGACTTACGCTGTCAGGCACTCCTCAAGTCCCCCCTTAATTTCTTTAATGAAACAGCTTTTCGCTTCTCTGCCTGGCCTGCTCTGTTGTGGTGCTGTGCATCGCCCAGGTAGGTGCTGCACTTCAGTGGTGTATGAAATGGGCTCCCTCCTCTGTGAGAAGTGCTTTGGGATCCTTGGGATGAAAGGTTAATTCCTAGGAATTCTTCTTCTTGAAGAAATGAGAATCCCAAGCCTAGGTGAAGTGTGAAACCTCCAGAGACAGCAGCGTGTTAGCCGTTTTGCTTTGAAAAACCAGCCTGGTTTATTTGGAATGGATCCTAAAACCCATTACTAAAAGTTTTATTGTCTTTGGAAAAGCTTGCCGTGGGTGAACTGAAAACCTGCCAGGGCTACTGTGTCATAAGGGATTAAAATGGTGAAAGTCTGAAGTCCCATGAGATGCCTCAGTGTATATTTTTTGTAACTGCGAAGTGAGTTTTTTAATGACACCCTGACAGCGTCTCTGGAAAGTGTTGTGCAGTGTTTACTTGTCTTTACTGAATTTAGCTTTTCAAGTTGTCACCTTACACACAGAAAGAGCTGACAAGTTTACAATCCCATGTTTCTCTAATACCTTTTATTGTGTTTGTTATATTTATGGATTGAAATATACCTTCAAAGCCTGTTTAAGTGCAGTGTTTTGCTGTGCTAAGGTTAAGACCATCTGAAACTTAACTGATTCTTGGGTTTTGGCATGAGTAGGTTATGAAAACTGATGTATTCCTGGCAGGTCCCCAGCTATGACATACTGAGAGAACATATGCACATTTGGAAAAAATGTCATCGATGCAGTGACGCCATATAAAATGGTCTCTAGGAATGGCTCTGTTGCCTGTATGCGGGCACAAATAAAGGAAAATTGTCTGTGTATTTGTACGCTGTACATTGTAAACTGATAAGTAGTAAAGATAATGCAATTTACAAAATGAGTTGTTTGCTGAAATCTGTCCACTTGAAGAATTAATGACTTTAGGTCTTTATTTTTTGTAGCAATTAGTTCTTGCTCAATGCACAGTACTTTGAAGTGATACATTCTCAAATCATGGGAGCTGTTCATGATTGATTAATTCTTCCATTTTAGATTTCTTCCCCCATACCAGCAACAATAGGTAGAAATCGAGGTTGCCTGCATTGGGGAAAAAACAATCAGCTTCCAGATGTTTTTTTAACACGTCAGTGTACTTCTTGAACAGTGCCGTGAAAACGTATTTGCCCCCTTATTGATTTCCTCTATTATTGCAAATTTTTGACACTGAATGTTTTCAGGTCTTCAACCAAAATCTATTATTAGATAAAGGGAACCTGAGTGATCAAAAAATACATTTTTTTTTAACATTTCATTTATTTAATTAATTGGTGTCCAACACCAACTGGCACTGTGTGAAAAAGTAATTGTCCCCTTAGTTAAATCAGCCCAATTTAAGGGGTAATTTAGAGTCAGCTGATTGAATACAGCCAGGCTTGTTTACAGCCAGCCCCGTTCAGTATAAACCTCACTTATTTTGACCCTTAACATCAGAGTCAAGTTGCCAGCACAAAGATTCAACAAGCACATTATGCAACGACCAAAGGAAATTCCTGAAGAGATCCGAAAAAAGATGTTGATATCTATCAGTGTGGAAAGGGTTACAAAGCCATTTCTAAGGCTCTGGGACTCCACCGAACCACACGGTGAGAGCCATCATCTCCAAATGAAGAACACTTGGAAGAGCAGTGAATCTTCCCAGGAGTGGCCGGCCTGCCAAAATTTCTCCGGAGGCGCAGCGTAAAATCATCCTGGAAGTCACAAAGGATCCTAAAAAAACATCCAAAGAACTGCAGGCTTCTCTTGCCTCAGGTCAGTGTTCATGACTCCAAATTCGGAAAGAGACTGGGCAAAAATGGGTTTCATGGGAGAGTAGCAAGGCGGAAACCACAGCTTACCAAGAAGAACATAAATGCTCGTCTCTCATTTGCCAAGAAGCACCTGGATGATCCCCAAGCCTTCTGGGAGAATGTTCTATGGACAGATGTGTCAAAATGGAACTTTTTGGACAACATGGGTCCCATTATTTCTGGCGTAAATCAAACGCAGTATTCCACAGTAAGAACATCATACCAACAGTCAAACATGGTGGTAGTGTGACGGAGTGGGGATGCTTTGCTGCCTCAGGACCTGGACGACTTGCTATAATTGAAGGAACCATTAATTTTCTGCATCAGAAAATTCTTAAGGAGGATGTCTGGTCATCCGTCTGTGAGCTGAAGCTGAAGCGTAGCTGGGTCGTGCAGCAAGACAGTGATCCAAAACACAAAAGCAAGTCCACATCAGAATGGCTGAAAAGAAGCAAAAGGAAAGTTTTAGAGTGGCCAAGTCAAAGTCCAGACCTAAACCTCATCGAGATGCTGTGGCAGGACCTGAAACGAGCAGTTCATGCTGGAAAACCTGCACATGCTTCTGAATTAAAGCAGTTCTGTGAGGAAGAGTGGGCTACAGTTCCTCCACAGCGATGTGAAAGAATTATAGGAAGCATTTGGTTGCAGTCATTGCAGCTAAAGGTGGCACAACCAGCTATTAAGAGTAATAACTCTGTTGGATAACTTTGTTTATAAAATAAACGAAATAATAATAAATAAGTGTTACTTGTTCACTCCGGTTCCCTTTATCTAATACTTCATTTTGTGTAAAGATCCGAAAACTGACAGTGTGACAAATATGCAAAAATAGAGGAAATCAGGAAGGGGGTAAATACTTTTTCATGGCAATACTTTTTTTGTACATGCCTTTGCGCTAATTGTAAATGCTTTTGGCTAATTGTTTTTTTGGTGTCAGTTTTTCATTTTACATAGCCATGTTACATTAGACCATTCAGAGGCTTTTATATCTGAAAGACGTCAAGCTGTTTGTCTCAACAAATGTGTAATTATGGAATTAAGGAGCTGTATTGGTCCTTCTAAAAGGTTGACTTAAGTATAAACTGCAAAATTAAATACTTTTTCCCCATTAACAACTGCAGGATGACTTATCCCAGATTCCCAGGAGCTCAGTAGTTGTTTGGTGTTCAACAGTGTTAATTGTTACAGAAGCCAGTTCCCCACAGACTATGCAGTTTATTTTCCTGGGTTATTTTTAGTTCAGAATCTAGAAACAGTCCTACGATAGCTTTTTTATTGGTGGCAATTAAATTTTCTTACCGGTTTTCTATATAAGTCATACATTTGACAGATTTTAAGGTTGAAACACTTTGTCCCATAGAAAAATAACTGAACCTCTCCTGTAGCTATTTCTGTCATCTCTTGAAAAGTGCACAGTAACCTTGTAGATGTGCATGCTTTTTTATTTTTTTTAATCAGTGATGTGGTTTTGGGATAATAGGAAGATAGATATCATAACAAAGCATGTGCACTGCTGTTACTAGGAATGTGCAGTGTCTCCGGTCGTGGGTGAGGCAGGGCTGGTGATGTCTAGAATGCTGACAGAACTCCCATGAGCCGTTTTAGTTTGCACATAATGAAGTGATGGGGCTGTTTTCATGACTCTGCCACTACTGATTAAGACACTGTTAATGTCGATTAAATTATAGCAGCTACTTGTGTTGTAACCTGGGCTCAGATTACCGAGTTCAGATGTGTGCAGAATCAAGACCCAGATCTGTCGCCTAAGTTTATTAATTCATTCTGAGTTCTGTCACCAGCTGGCTGAGGATGGAGCAGGGGGAGAGAACATACTGAGCCCATGTGTGATTTAATTCACTTCAGCCTTGCAAAGACTAACCAGCATTGGATGTGGGTTTCTTAAAAGATAGTTTTCTGTCCTTTCTGAATTTCAAAGAATTCCCAAGAAACATCCCATGAAACATGCTAATGAAAAGTTAACTGTTTCAAGGGTCTTCTGTAGGTGAAGTGTCCTGCTTTCTTGCTGTGTGACAAAGGCGATTCCAGCCCTTTGGAGACCGACCCTGTGTGTTGCTGCCCCCTGTCTTTCGCACATGTTCTGTTGAACTACGTTAGCAAAGAGGGAGATGTCCCCTAGTCGTTTGGCCATGCCCTGCTCCTGGAGCGGGACCAGTGGCCGGCCTGTGACACCTGTTCCTCCTGCCCTCCCACAGAAGAGATTCTGGAGCGGCTGAAGGCCAAGCAGGAGGCGGAGCTGGAGGACGTGAAGAGGAAGGCGGCGGAGGAGGCCGGGAAGACGAGGCGGGACGTGGGCGCCGAGGGGCAGCCCGACCCGGAGAAGAACGAGCAGCGGGATTCAACCACAGACAAAGAGCCCGAGCCGGAAAGGGAGCAGAAACTGTCGGAGGGACAGTCTAGGGAAGAGGCGGCGGAGATGGGTAAGGCAGGCGTAGCGATTCTCTCCTGTGTTGTTCCTTGGGACAGGCCGTTCACTGCTCTCCGTTATGAGATCACGCGGGGCTGCGTGTTTGGCAAACCCTACGGACACATATGGGGCGTCTTTAAATTTCTAGGTGGGTTGTGATTGAACTCGCAGTTTCCTGCCTTAACTGAAGGTACGGGGTGTCTCTAAAGCTATGAGTTCCTTCAGGCTGATTTTCTGTGTTGCCTAGAAAAGTAAATCGGATCAGTGCATGAAAAATTGGCATCTTTACTCAATGCAGTCTCAAGGTGCAGCCTATGTTCGGGTTTAAATAAAACTTTTTTCAGAGAGGAGTCCTGCCCTGTTATTGGTTAACTGAATCAGCTCTACTAATCAGCAGTACTGTTTTCTGTCATGATAAGACTTTATTACTATTAAACGTCAATCAGCTTTAAAAATGCAACATGCTTATCTCTTTTGGTAACTCAGTATACAGAGAACTAAGAATATGGGAAGTATCTCCACGCACTCAGTCAAGTGCTGCTTTCCACTGGAATACATAGCTCCTTGTCAATCAGAGGACTTTGAGGGGAGACCACATCTTTGAGAAGAAAAGTTCTTGTGTTGTGCATTTCACTGTAGCAACAGCACCACCTGGTGGAGAGGAGGGCTGCAGGTCTGAAGCGTCCAGGCCTGATTCTCCTATTCCAGACAGCACGGCTCTCCAGAGAGAACACCACCACCCTGAGGAAGAGAGGAGCTCAGATGGCACCCATACAGCCCTCCCTCAGTGCAGCGAGACATGTGAAGAGGGATCGGCCAACAAGGAGGTTCAGCCAGAGACCCAAGGTACTGGCTGCAGCAACTTCTGTGAGCTCCTGTCCTGCAGTGTTCCAGACACGGTGCTGCGCTTTTTGATCGCTTGTGTATGTTCATGTGCTTACCTGTGCGTGAACGTGGATTGCAAAGTGCGCATCTCAGCTGTTGTGTGATAAGTTTTTTTCGTTCCATTTGCACCTCCCGTAAAAGCAAAACATTAAGACGTGACATCAGCCCACATGTCTTATTACCTTATTTGTGATTTTTGAAGATGTTAGTTTTATAACTGTGATTAACCACAGGTGTGCGTTACGAAAACGCACCCATCGTTTCAGGAAACGTGTTTTGTTGGTGGTACTGCGTGCCGCTCATTTACTGACATATCTCAGCACGGGGCAGGGCAGGGAATAGTCTTAAGGTGAGAACTAGTTTCCCGGTTAAAAGGGTTCATTGTGCACAGGTCATACTTCTTCACACTGCACGAGAAATCTCAATTTACAGTTGTGACATCAAAGAGCTTCCCTCATGTTTCACCAAGTGTCTGAGCCTCGGGAAAGCAAATGGTCTCCAAGGGAGATCCTGCACGTAGACTGCTTGTAGGTGTACAGTCTTGGAGTTGATGCACCAGGTGTGAAATCTGAGGTGTGCGAGCGTCTGTTTGCTTCCAAATGTATGCAGTGTAGTCATGTTGTGAACAGCAATGGTTTCCTGTTATGTTTCTTGCAAATTTACATGACTGACCCTTTGTTGAACCATCTGTATCTGTTAGAGGTGATGGTTTTACTGTCCCTGTTCTGGGTTTCAGAATTCAGCTTAAGAGAGTACTGTGCATATAGTTTTGCATTTTTTTTATAGTTTACCGCTTGTTTATGGATTACAACCGGTTGTTCTGTAGGTATTCTTACAGAGTCCTAACAGGCTGGATCAGCAGTGAAAGAAACTTAATACGTAGTTTAAATCGGCGTTTTAAGTGGAATTTAAAAGTCTATTATTTCTCTAATCCAAAGGCAGTCATTTGTTTAAACGTACCTCCTGGGGGAAGAAAAATGGCTTTGCTCCCACAAAACCAGTTTCGGCAAGTGTAGCACATTGCTGCCCGTGTCTGCGTTGTTAACCTCTGCTGTGTATTGCGTTGGGCTTCGGTTCTGATGAAGAGGCGATACAGGGAGCAGTAGCACTAATAGTAGTAGAGTGAGGAGCAAAGGTGGCTTTTGTTAGTCAGACATGTTCCTTTTTATAACTGGTTGACATGAAATTGAGCTTAATGTGAAACTTTGATTTATTTTAAACCTTGGTCTAAGCAGCTGTTAGCCTCAGCAGGTGGCCGAAAGAGTACTGGGTGCTCCTAAGGACAGGTAGGAATCATGTTCTTTCCTTTGCAAAAGCATCAGGTCAGTCCAGTTGCGTCCTGCAGAACTCCACCCTATGTCTCTTTCAGTTAGTGTTGGTGACAGCAGAATGTCCCAAAGAAAAATACCTGTTGGCAGCAGTGCTTTGCATGTTGCTTTTCGTTAACGTTGTTTACATTTTGCACGGTGTACATATATTTAAAAGGCGTGTTTGTGCTTTTAATATTTAAGTCAGCTTTCACAATTTTTGTCATTTCGGTTGCGTACTATTTTAACATGGGTTCTGGACTCTTAATTGCTTTTTGTAATGACTGATTGCTGCATCCACTGCTTTTGGGCTGTCTCGTTATTGCAGAATTATTTTTGTCTGTTATTCTGCTTGTACGCAGCGTCCTTGTGTCTGTATGTGTGTGTGGGTCACAGAGCCCTGTGACTGTGCTTTGTTTCCTCAGTATAACCATTATTAACTGTGAAAACTAGCGCTTGACGAACCAGGTCTAGATTGAGCTACTGAGGCTCAGACAGCCAACCAGTTGATTTGTGATTTACTTTTTTAAACCTCTGTTGACATAACATGATACATATGACTTCTTTATATGAATACTTATAGGTGTACTTAATTTAATTTAATTAAAATATGCGATTGCTTAAAAGCTTTTAAAAACTTCATTGCTTATTTTCTGACTGCACGTTTGTAAGATCTTTTGGGCGCGTACTGAGACAGTGTGTGTACACACCACGTTAAGGTTTATTGCGAGGTTGTCTTTCATTTTCTGCTACTTGGCTTGATTACCTGTGTGTTTGTTTTCTGTTTTCTAAATTAGCTGCCTCTTTTGTGATATGCTAATTACAAATACTGTAATAGTTTGAGATTACACTGGAAAAGGGTGAATGAAGTGCAGGCGTTTTTTTGCCAACAGGGGGAGTGCTTGTCTGTGAAAATGTTTCATTTGTGTCTGATTTGAAATAAGATATTTTTCTTTTCTTCACGTCCTGAAAATATTAACACATCTGTTTGGACATGCAAGCAGATTAGTACCATTGAAATTGAAAGTTTGTTGTTTCACAAGTCATGTCAGTATCTTCGTTTGTTTTCACATTTCAAAACCAAAGAGATCTTGAAAGTTTTAGGAGCTGTGCTTTGTTTAGAAGTTAGTTTTTTTGACACCCTGGTTGCTGTTTGATTAATTCGGGAGTAAAAGCCATTCAAATGTGCTGCATAACTCTTAAATGGATTACCTCCTGTGTCCGAACCTGCCCACCTGCACACCAGTAAAAGATTGTTCTGCCGTGTGGTACATGAGATGCACTGCATGTGAAATCAGTTTGTTACAGTGCAGCAGGTCGCAACAGTGTTTGCGTCTTGTGCAGATAAGCCAGCGGACTCCAGCTCCCGGAACGATGAGGGCACAGCGGCCCCCAGCCAGCCCCCCTCCCAGGCTGGGGACGAGAACAGCAACAGCAGCCTCACCTCCTCCTCTGAGCCCCTGGCCTCCAGGGGCCCCGAAGAGCCGGACAGTGCAGACAAATCCTCCCAGTCGTCCGTCGCAAGCCTGGAGGAAACGGGTGCGTCCCTTTTTTTTTTCTTCTTTTCAACGAACACTGGGGTGACTCGATGAAATAGGCGTGTATTTGTCTGCGTGCAGAACGGGGTTCTGTAGAAAGTCTGACCTAAAACCATCTGATCTGCGCATTCGTCTTAGAAAACCACTTTTTTGGCAATAGGTGAACTCGGCATGAATGATTTGTTTCCTGTGCAGCAAAGTTTGTATTAATATGGCTTTAGCCCATATATCCACAAGTCTTTAATAACTACTCAAATGCGTTTGTGTGTTTGCGTGCATATATCTCGCTAAGTTGCATATTTACTTTGGCCAGAGTCAGCAGTCTCCTTTACAAAATCTAAGCATGCTGTTCAGTAGGTTCTCCCTCATCTCATGTAAGTTGACCCGCGGCGGTCCTGTTCCTGACAGGTGACGGCAAGGCGGACAAGGCGACCGGAGAGGGCGGCGACGGCGCCGGCGCAGGCCGGGGCACGCCGGGCTCCACGCGCATGGTGACGCGGCTACGCAACCCCGAGAGCAAGCTCAGCCAGCTCAAGAGCCAGCAGGTCGCCGCCGCCGCGCACGAGGCAAACAAGTACTACAAGGAGGGCAAAGAGGTGAGCCGGGGGCCGGGCTGTGGACCGTCCTGTCCAAGGGCTGCTGTCGTGCTTGCTCGTTTCCGTCTCCCGTGAGCGTGTCGTCGAGGGCTGCGCGCTCCAGTCACGCTGGTTTCCGTAGTTTAACTCCCTGAATTCTTAGGTTTTTTTCCCCCCTTCACAGCCGCATGTAGTTCCTGTAAATAAAATAATAAAATAATGTCTGTTTGTCTATGAAAAATAAAGGTTTTTTCCGGACATCTCTGCAAAACCTTTATTTGTAACCGTGTGCGAATAGACTTGGTCTTCTGTCCCGTTCTGATCAGATTTAGTTTTTCGTTGGTTTAGGATCGCATTTTGTCGCCTAAGGATATTATCCGGGGTAAAAGCCTGCGAAAATGCTGGATGAAGCGCTGCGTGCTGCGTGCTGATAGTTCTGTGCCATGAATCCCCCCCCCCCCCCTCCAGGTCCTCGTCGTCAACTCCCAAGGGGAGGTCTCTCGCCTGAGCACCAGGAAGGAGATTGTCATGAAGGGAAATCTCAGCAATTACTTCAAACTGGGCCAGGAGGGCAAGTACCGGGTCTACCACAACCAGTACAGCACCAACGCCCTGGCCCTGAACAAGCACCAGCACCGTGAGGACCACGACAAGCGGCGGCATCTCTCCCACAAGCTCTGCATGACGCCCGCCGGCGACTTCAAGTGGAACGGCTCCGTCCACGGCTCCAAAGTGCTGACCATCTCCACGCTCAGGCTGACCATCATCCAGCTGGAGAACAACATTCCCGCGCCCTTCCTGCACCCGAACTGGGCGTCCCACAGGTAACGGCCAGCGTGCAGGTGCCCTTCCTTGCCTTCCCTTGTAGTTTTAGAATACCAGGCCTCAGGATTTCGGGGGGCGCTTTTAAACCCGTTGTCTTGGACTCTGAAGCTGAAGGCGCCAGGAGAGGAATGGTGTCCTCGGTTTCCAGTTTTGAATGTAGGAAGAAAAGTGTCGCTCATAAAATGCTACCCCAAAGGCCGTATGAAACCCTCCGGGCAAAAATGAAAGGCTGTCTGTCATTGCCAGGAAGCTGACATTTCTTTAGTACTTAAGTTAACTCCAGTCAGCATTTTTCAGCCCCCTCTGCTGACCGTATGACGTGCATTGATTGACTAGTATTTTTTTGCAAAGGAACAAGTAATAGGTTTATTCCATGCTGAAAAAAAGAAGAAAGAGAACACAACGTTTCGGCCGTGGAGCCTTCTTCAGGTGTGAGACATTTATTATCACACCTGAAGAAGGCTCCACGGCCGAAACGTTGTGTTCTCTTTCTTCTTTTTTTCAGCATGGAATAAACCTATTACTTGTTCCTTTGCAGCCTACGCATGCTGACGCAGCTACCCACCTGAACTAGTATTTTTTTGGGTGTGTGGGACCTAAGTGTTTGAGAATGCCCCGTTTCCATGGTCAGTGATGCTGTTCCTTTTTCGCGTGACAGGTCGAACTGGATCAAGGCCGTCCAGATGTGCAGCAAGGCCCGGGAGTTCGCTCTGGCGTTGGCGATCCTAGAATGTGCAATCAAACCAGTCGTGATGCTGCCCGTGTGGAAGGATGCGCTTGGACATACGAGGCAAGTGGAAACTTGGGGAGCGGAGAAGATTGAGCATTTTGTCATTTGTTCTTATTTGTGATTTTTTTTTTTTTTTTTTAGTTTTCGTCTTGAACAAAGAAAATCAAACATTTTTTTCAGGTCCAGTGTAACGTACGCTCTTAAGATTTTTTTTCATTTGCAATTATAGGTGTACTAGCAAGTCCCCTTTCCGTTTTTCCGAGAATGTTTGCAAAGTCAGATTTTCAGGGAGGTGGTCAGCAGTTGATCAAATGAGACCCTCTGTGTAAGAAAACATTTATTTTGGACGGCTGCCCGTGTTCCCGTTTCTTAAGCGTAACCCCATCTTCCCACTTCAAGCAAAAGCAAAGATCGTGCTCGCATACTGTGCAGAAACTGCCAGGCAGAGCCTGGGTGGAGTGTTTCAGAGGTCCACGCTATTCCCTAGAGACGCGCCGGGGCCCGGCTTTCTAAATGATGGATCTCTGCCAAAAACAGCCGAGGGCTTACCTCTTGGCTTTGATCTGGGCTGGGCTTTTCGAGGGGTGTGTTTTTTATTATTTTTTTTGCGGACTCTTCTGATGTCAAGGTTACACCGAATGACCTCGATAGAGAGGGAGGAGAAGGAAAAGGTGAAAAAGAGGGAAAGAAAGCAGGAGGAGGAGGAAACCATGCAGCAGGCCACATGGGTCAAGTACACCTTTCCCATTAAACACCAGGTAAGCAGTCCGAGCACAGCACTCTCATGCCTGGGAGCTGCAATGAGGTTAATTTGGGGATTTTACTTGGGGGGAATTCAGTATTATAACATACAGTGCACCCACTTTTGACTGCTGAAGTACATCTGCTTGTAGGTTCTAATTAAATATTTTCAAGGGATGAATCGGGTCACGATGGCTGACGCGTGCGTGCACCTCAGTTGAGAAACTGGGCGGCTTCTGCTCACTCTTTTTAATAATAATAATAATAATAATAATTGCTTTTCTGGACACTCCACTCAAAGCGCTTTACGGGTAATGGGGATCACCTCTACCACCACCAATGTGTAGCATCCACCATACTTTTGCCGTATGATGTCCTGATGTAGCGTATCAGGCATTCATCACAACTGGCGAACACCAGTGTTTTGTTGTTGTTGTTGAACGTGCGGATTTAGCTGACCCTCCCAGTTGCGCGTTTCCCATGCGGCTGCAATCTCTGCTTCCCCGAAGGTTTGGAAGCAGAAGGGGGAGGAATACCGTGTGACTGGGTATGGGGGCTGGAGCTGGGTTAGTAAAACCCATGTACACCGCTTCTTGCCCAAGTTTCCGGGAAACACCAACGTCCACTACCGGAAAGCATTGGAAGGTGAGTACACCTGGTGAAGATCTGTAGTCCTGTAAGCTAAACCAACAGTGTGCAGAATGTGTGAAAGCCGTCAAAATGATGGTCAGTCCTGCTGTTTGAAGGTGATGCACGGTGTTTTCTCAATACTGTGTAATTTACAGGCATCCACTGATTTTTAAATAAAACTCAACATTAAAATGTGACAAGATATTGACTTCTTCACCCTCATACTCTTTAAGATAAATTCTGCTTCTTGTACCTTATGATAAAAAATGAGTTGTGACTTCTTGCTGCTACCATCCAGTACTGGTGGTACTTGTCCTGAAGACCTCAAGAAAGGTCAAAGCAAGAGGAGGCAGCACAGTCCATGTAGCTTGTTTGGTTGCTATTACATACTTGATCCAGGGATCTCATCCAGATGTTTCTTGACTGAAGCCGAGGTATATCCACTTCATCCGCATGGCTGGGTGGCTTGTTTGAGAATCCCCCAATTCAATTTAAGGTATGTTTTTTTTTTCTTGTTTTTTTTTTTTTAATTCAGCCACTAAAAATGGCAAGGAGAGTGCAGCGTCGGAGGTTGACAAAAGAAGAAATGCGTCAAAACCCAGAGCAGAAGCCGAGACCCGCGAGAAGGAAACTTCGGCGAAGGACTCTGCTAAAAGTTCGCTAGAAAAGGACAAGGACCAAAACCCCACTGCACAGTCTTCAGAAAACGGCTCAACGGCAAAAATAAAGGAAAAAACAGACAGAGAAGTGACTGAAGAGATGGATGTTGACAGAAGTCCTCCGGACTCATCACAGACCGAAGAAAAAGGTATTTGTGGCCATTATTTCATATCCTAATTCAAGGTCAGCCAATATTAATGACCCCTTATGTCAGGTTTCTTCCGTTTTAACTCAAGAAACATCAGCTACTTTCGTGTATTTCTTGTGTTGGGCTGAGTGCGATTGACATCCAAAAAGTTCTGATCTCTCAAGTGTCATTTTTTGGGATCAATCATTGTGTTGCCTGCAAGTTCCAGGGGTCATCTTTTACATTCTTTAGGGTTTGAAGATTTAAATTGGTTTTGTCTGCATGTTGTTCAGTAGAGACAGCACTAACAGCGGTCTGAAATAATGGACTTTGTTGTCGAACAGGGAAAAACGGGAATTCTGGCTACCCCGACGATGGGAAACCTGTCAAGGAGGAGCCGAAGGAAGAAGAGGTGGCAAAAACTGAGCCGCCACATAAGCCCCCAGCGAAACCTTTTGATGATGACGTGGTAAACGTCAGCGAGGGCTTTCAGCTCAGGACTGCTTACAAAAAGAAAGTCAAAGCTTCCAAACTGGACGGCCTGCTTGAGAGACGGGTCAAGCAGTTCACCTTGGAGGAGAAGCAGAGACTTGAACGGTTCAAGCAGCTGTCCGGAGCAAAGCTTGCAGGAAAGCAGGCAGGGGTTCAAGGAGCTGGTGTGTCTATGCTGAAGGTAAAAGCAGAGGACAAGGCAGCAGTGCCCTGCATGGGGAAGACTGAGGGCCCTGTGGCAGTTAAAGCAGACAGTTCAGTTGTAGACAAAGGACCAGAAAAGGCTTACTCTTCAAATAACGAAAGCAGTTTGGTTTCCTTAGGTGCAACTCCCAAAGAGCCTGAAGTCCAGGGCGCTACCGAAATCAGGCCTGAAAGCCAGTTATGCAGTCAAAATGAGAATGGGGAGAAAGTTGCAGATAGGATCCCTCATTTGGAGTCTCGGGATGGGACTGTGAAACAGTCTGATCACAAAGACTTTCCATCCAACTCAGCTGGATGTGTGCCTGAGCAAAAGGAGAATTTGAATGAGGTCCAGAGCTCAGTAAAGTCAGATATTCTGGAGCAGGGATTGGGTCGGGCTGCTGGTTCTGAACCAGAAACTCTAAAGACTGAAAGCATCAGTGAGGTTTGCGGTCCCATTCCAAAAATCTACAATGCAGCAGAGCTGCAGCATACCACAAAACTTGCCAGTCAGGATAGCAGTGACTTGGGAAACAATGTTGATCAGGTCACATCTTCCGAAACATCCGAGTCCCCTGCAGAATGCAATTCTGCTCTTAACACCAGGGATCAGAAAAGTGAAACGCACGATCTTCCATCTTCGGTCAAGCCGCATTCCAACAGCGAGCCAAATAAGGACCTTGAAAATACTGGGGGTGCTCCAGAAGCCGTCAGACAAGGCAAGCAAACTGACAGCCCCGTGCAGGGGGAGGTGAGCAGGAGGGAGCCTGATCAGAGCTGCTCAGAACCCATGGTCACAGAAGAAAACGGTAACAAGCCAGACTACGAGGTAAAAGAGCAGGATTGCCTGGAGCTGAAGGAGACAGAAAACACAAACGATGAGACCACACACTCAGAATTGCCACAGATCCCTACTCCTGTCCAAGTCAACGGGAAAGATGTTGCAGAAAACAAATCCATCCTTGATTCCAAACAGCTTGTAAAGGAGCCCGGAGACATGGAGCTGGCAAACAAAGTCGAAGGGAAAGTGAATAACCTCACTAGGACAACTTCGGACGGTGCGATCAAACTTCTCCCATCGAAAGATGCTCTGAAGCCATTGATGAATGGTGATCTGACCACAGAGGGGACAAAGGAGAAGCCCAACAGCACAGGTCAGTTTTCTTCCCCATCCAGCCCATCCACGGTGCTCGATGGAGAAAGAAAAGGTCTAGTGGCTGGTCAAGACTATTTGCCTCCTGTCAAAGTGCCCAAGTTGGAGAACAACATCGATGAGACGGTGGATTCTACTGTAACGTCGCCGCCGTCCGACCTCAGTTGTGCCAGTGTGGCAGAAGTAAAAAGCAAAGAAGATCACAGCAGCAATGAAGAAGAACCCATGGACGCAGAGGTTACGATGTCCAGGAAAATTATCCCATCTCCCGTGCCTTCTGCGGAGGAGTCCAGTCTGAGTAACGACTTCGCAGACGTGAGCAATTCTCAGTCGGAAGCCAAAGTCGAGCTGAATGGGGAAGAGGCCACGAAGACCATCATCACCCAAGTCACCACCACGACCACCACTGTTTCCACGGAATCCAAGACTGTTCAGATCGCAGAAGTCTCCAGCACACACTGTAGCAAGCCCACTGTGGTGTCTGTGGCGGAGAACTGCGCCGTGTCCACACTAACCACCATGACGAAAACCACAGTGACCAAAATTTCTTCCCCCACGCACGACAGTAGTGCGGACATGGTTTCGGTGACGGAGGAGAGCAAAACAACCGTCACTACCACGCTCCTGGACTCCACCGCGAGCTCTGCCGGCTCGTCGGTCACCTCCATGACGGTCAGCAAGGAGTACTCCACCAGGGACAGGGTCAAGCTGCTGAAATTCTCGCGCTCGAAAAAGACTCGGTCAGGGACGGCCCTCCCGTCTTATCGCAAATTCGTCACGAAGAGCAGTAAGAAGAGCATCTTTGTTCTGCCCAACGACGACCTGAGGAAGCTGGCCAGGCGCGGGGGCATCCGAGAGGTGCCAGTGTTCAACTACAACGCCAAGCCAGCTCTGGATATCTGGCCCTACCCTTCCCCCCGACCCACCTTCGGCATCACATGGAGGTAACCAGGGTGTGGGGGGCCGGGAGGGGGGGGGTTCTGTACTCCAGAGAGGTCTGGAGAGGAGCTGCAACAGCAAAGGAGCAAGCAGAGGTTAATTCCGCGCCGGGACAATGTTTTTCTTTCTTTTCCCATTTGGTTCCGCAGCCAAAGCCAAAGGAAACGTTGCCGTTTTCTGCTTTCTGTTCACTCCCCGGCGTGTGGTTAACACCTGTGCGTGTTCCTTTGTCGGCGATTTTGTCTTGATCTGAAAACAAAACTGATCAAATGACTAACTTTGAAAGCTCGGGGCAATTATTTTGTTTTAGTGTCACACGGTGTTTAGATCCGCGTCTACCGTCTTGGGCGCCACAGTTTAGCCTTTCCTGCATCTCTGTCCTTCTTCTCTCACCTACCTTTTCACGGCAAAGTCCCGGTGGAGGCAAGTGGAAAGCGAAGACAAAAACGGGAATCCCGCATTGCGCCATGGCAAAAAGGATGTCTTCCTCTAACCGCGAGCAGGAGACAGAGAATATCTTCAACGAATCTGTTTTTCTTTTACTTTAAATATTTGCTCAAGCTTTTAAATAGCACAAGTACAACAAATGGGTGAACCGTAATTTCACGTTCCGAGCTTAAATTATCATATTTGACTTCCGAGTAAATGTCAAGCACTTATTTTGCTTGTAGTTTGTTTTTTCCCCCCCCACTTTACTACCTTTACATTTTTACTAATTTACCCCAAATTGGTGTTGAGGCTGTGTTGATGTGAATCAATAGCGTGTAACTCTAGGCCTTCACTTTGGCATTCAGGTACCGTCTCCAGACTGTGAAATCGCTAGCAGGGGTCAGTCTCATGCTGCGGTTACTGTGGGCCTGCCTGAGGTGGGATGATATGGCAGTGAAGCCGTCCTCAACAGGTGGCACCACAAGGACAGGTGAGCACACCTGCATGGATACGAGACGTCCAGTGTCCTCCAGTCCCTAATACGTACATGATCTGCTTGTGATCAGTATTTGAACGCCAGCTGTTTTTCTCCCCAAAAAAATAGTCTAACTGCGCACAAAAATAAGTTTCATTTTGAACGTCTACGGGGAATAAAAACATCATCCCATTGTAAAAGGTATCAAAACGTCATTGTGTTGGTTTTTCATGTGTAAAAATGGCGTGTCATTTCACTGCGAGAGTTGTCTTTCAGTTTTATCCATGCAGTAGAGATGCAGATCTGCCATCTTCACACTTTTCACTAAACTGACCCAAGGAAAACAAAGGTGTTTTGAGAGTGCAGAAACCGTTAGACATAATGTAGAGGTTATTTTTTAATTTCTGAAAGGAATCAGTAGTTCACATATTGAATAATACATATTTGTCTTTTTTCTCTGCTAGTATGAACAGAAACGCTGCCTCTGTGTAAAGTTTTTTGCAATGCTTAGGCATTGACACTTCTGTAGAGCAGTAATGCTTCAATCTCACATAAGTGTGCCATTTAAAAACACCTGGTTACGGGGCAGGATCGCCCGTAAGCATGAAGAAAGGACGCATCTCGTCCGCTGTTACACTAAGCTGGCTGACAACACTCTTTTCATGGCCCTGCGTGCAGAAACTTCAGAAACCGAGATCACCACCACCGAGATCATCAAGCGTAGAGACGTCGGACCCTATGGAATCCGATCGGAGTACTGCATCAGGAAAATCATCTGCCCCATCGGGGTTCCGGACACCCCAAAAGGTACAGGGCTGACGCGAGCCGAAAGGCGTGGCAGGAACGCGCCCGCTTGGCGCTTTTGGTCTTTAAATAGTTCTTCCTCGCGGTGCTGAGGGTTTTTCGTGTGCCGTCGGATCTTAAAAGGGTTTGAGAGGGGCCCGCGTCTAGGCTGCTGGGCTCTGTGAATGGTAAAAGAGTAGGGAGGGGGAGTGCTGCTGCGGTTGCCATGGCCTCCAGTGCCATCGTCCTTGTGTTCCAGCTGAGCTCTGGAGCTGCTCTCTTCCTCCTGCCACGTGTTGTGGACCATCCCGCCGAGCTGACATAAAGAATTGCTGGTTTTGAAACTAAAAACTGGATGAAGGACCCTGATGTTCAACCCCCTGCCCCCCCCCCCCCCCCCCCCACTTCTTTTAAAGAAACGCCCACGCCGCAGAGGAAAGGCCTGCGGTCAAGCGCTCTGAGGCCTAAAAAACCAGAAGCTCCGAAACAGACGGGACCAGTGGTGATCGAGACTTGGGTGCCGGAGGAGGAGCTGGACTTGTGGGAGATCAGGGCCTTTTCAGAAAGGTAAGAAGACGGGGTCTCCTTCGGTCTCCCTCTCAGTCCATCACCTCCAGCTTGGGTGGCGTTACTTGTCTAGAATAGCTTTACCTCTCTTTGCTATTAAGTATTTGGCCAAACCATTTCAGTGTATCACTGTAAACAGGCTCACTTGGTTGTTTTTTTTTTCTCGACTCCTTGGCCTGCCACTGGATCATTTTGCAGTTCTTGTACTGGATGGCATGCAGGCGTATTATTGCGCCTTCCTGTGACCTTACCTCTGACTTTTCCAGTTTAGAGATGAGCCACAGAATGTACTGATTCTTGCAGAATTGGAAAAATTTCCAAGCGCGTCAGCCAGAAACCTTGGAATAGGAAAACCTAAAAACGGACTTTTCCAGGAGGGCTTTTTTTCTGGTTTATCTTATGTGTTGTGCTTTGTTTTCATTTTAGCCTTTGTTAATTATCTCATGCAATGTGCCTATCATGTATAGGAAAGTGTTTGGAGGTTATTCGTTTTAAAGCTTTTTTCAAAAAGTGCATCGTCTACAGTACAGTGCACAATGAAACATGAAGCCCTGTATCACTCCGAAAAAAAGAGATGTGTGTCTTTGTTAGCTGTGGCACTGGAAGCGATTGTGTTGAAGGGTGCTTGGCTCATGCCTCGTCTTTTTGCTCCTGTTGCTGCAGGGTTGAGAAGGAGAAGGCACAGGCAGCAGAACAACAGGCAAAGGTTAGTGAGCTGAAGAAAGCAGAGGATTTCAAGGCCCAAATGGAGGCTCAACTAAAGCAGCAGAGATTGGCTGCTCAGCAGGTGGGAAGAAAGGACACAGCTCCCACCTTGCACCCTGGGCTAAGTGGTCTTCTAATCAAGGGGTTCCCAGATCTCCCCTGGGGACCGCCCCACTCCTGCTGGTTTTTGCTGTAGCGGGGCTCTTGACCTCTTTTTCTGTTCTCAAGCTGGGTTTGCTAATGCTCCGGACTTTGGGGAGTGTGACCTCCCACATGTTTAAGAACCGGAAAGAAATAATCGCTTTAATTAGGTCTACCTAGGGTTCGATTCTGCAGGTGAGAGCCGATCCAGGCTGAAAACCAGCGGGTGTGAGAGAGTCCCCAGGATCACAGTTGGGATCCCCTGCTGTAGTTGCGGGGGTCTGCTGCATGGACAGACGTGAATCGGTGCATGGGTTTGTAAAACAGGTGGCGGTGTTTCTCTGCACAGAGCGCCTTGCGACATCACCTTGTTTCACGGCATTTCTCACACGCAGGGTTTGTCTTAAACACAGCTGCTTAAAAAAAAAAGATTGAGACCATAGCAGCTAAAAGGATGTCTGTTCAGCCTTGTGCCGGTTATCAAGACTGGCATTTTTATTTTAGTTTGCATTTAGGCATAAAATATTTGAGCTACTTATTGCACGAATAGAAAAAAAAAGAGTGGGGTTAGGCAATTAGGGGGTACTTCTTTTTATAACCCATCTCATTTAGTATAAAGGTTAATGAGCACTACAGTGAGGTCTGGTTTAGTGTTCTCTTGACTTCAGAGTGAGCAACTGATGGCTGTTGCACTCCTGCCTTGCAGAAGCGTCTGGAGCAGCAGAAACAGTCCCCTGCTGCCAGCACCTCTTCCATCTCCACGCCCACGAACAGCCCCGCCACTCCTGCCTCCACCCCCCAGAAAGTAGTGGTAGGCTCCTTGACAAGCCAGGTCACCCCGGGAACGAAAGTGGTACTGGCCACCAAGATGGGTTCTCCAGCCACAGTGACATTCCAGCAGAATAAGAACTTCCACCAGACATTTGCTTCCTGGGTCAAACAGGGTCAGAGCAGCCCAGGTAAGGGCAAGGGGCCGAAGGGAAATATTTGCAATTGATCTGTGTTTATTTAAAGGAGGGGGCTGGAAAAACAAACTACTTCATCAAAATTATAATTGCAATGGTGAACAGTTGACGTTGGTAGGGAAGCAGATAAGATAACCTCCACTCCGGCTTCTTCCTCCCACCCCGAGGGCAGCGCAGCCTGACGCAGAAAGTTTGTTTGTGTTTAGTCTGCCATGTTTGTTTTTTTTAAATGACCACAACATAATTAAATCTCTGGTGAGATTCAGAAAGGGGGAAAAAAAAAACAGGCGGTTGAGTTTTCCGTCGACGGGTACAGGGAAGCACAGCGGCGAGCTTTCGTCGTGTGACTCAGACTGGCGCCAACAGCATCAGTGGGCTTCACTCCCCCCCCGTGTGTCTTCGCAGCGTCCACCAGCGCCGTCGCCACCGTGGCCGCCACCGTCGCCACGTCGGGGCAGACGTTCCAGATCACGGGCAGCCCCGTGACGATGCCTGGCAAAGTGATCACCGCCAAACTGCCGTTGCCCGCCAACAGCAAGATCGTCACTGTCAACGTGCCCGCCACGCAAGGAGGTAGGGCGCAGCCCGGGGGCCATGCTGGAGTCCGTGCTCTTCAGCGTCCGACTCTCACAGGGCGCCGCAGGGCCATTTAAGAATCAAGACACCGGGGCGAGGGCAGTTCAGGGGGCGATTCGGCGGTAGAGTCCGCGCTGATCTGGAGAGCGAACCGGTGCTGTTTGAAGCGAGCTCAGCGCATCGCAAGCAGTTGGCGTGGTTAGTGTGAGTCCAAAGCAGTTGCGCTTTGCTCATCCCACGTTGGGTTCCCTTTGTAAGATGGGGCAGCTGTCCCCTCCCACCCCCCCCTGCTGACACCAGCAGGCAGAGCACCTCACACACACACACACACACAAGCCCCTGTCAGACTGACACCAGCACTTCCAAAACTCCCGTCCCGCTGGTCACATCGGTCGGGCAACGTTCTGGAAAGCAGAAGGTTTTGGTTTGGTTTCTGCGGTTTTCCCAACGGTCCCACTCCGGCTGCAAGACAGAACAGGGAGTTAAACTTGGATGTGAAATACAGAAAGCTAGTGATGTAACGCTGGAGATTCTGTTTGACTTTTTTTGATCCATCTTTTTCCTATTTTTTCAAGTCCTCTGAAAGAAAAGTTGAACATTAAGTTTTGTAGACGGTAACACACCTAGGAGTAAAGCCCACATTCAGCGGATAAGCTAAATTACTCCACAAATAAACACAGTTCCTCTCTAGTAACACCCATGTTTCATTAGAAAGGGAGTATTAACAGACAGTGTATTTTTCCAGTGTGACTGTTTTAATGGTTGTTTGTTTTGGAAATAATTAAGGAAGTGAGCTTGAAAACAAGTTTATTCTACAGTCCGGCTGCAAAGACAGGTAGCCTCCTGTTTTTTTTTTAATGCTCCCACACTATACAATTTTTTTTTCCAAAAGTTCCTGTTTGAAGTTTTGCCAGCAATGCAACTCCTGCTTGGATTTTTTTTCTTTAACCCCCATTTAAGACCCACTATAAGTTTTCAAATTACCGCAACCAAGCTTTTGAAGCTGCATATGAAAAGTATAGCTTCACACGTTCGTTCGTGGCCAAGCAATTTTTAAAGCACTTTAAGTGACTTAGCAGGAAATGCATTTTAAGTTTTTTTATGCATGAATTCTTTTGAAGTATGGGCAAAAACATGATATGAAAGATTGGCTTTCTTTAACCAATAACACAAAATGCTGTGTGCAGTGTATGAGGGTGCAGACTGATATATTTGGGAAAACAAGACTGCATGATGAAAAACCATTGTTTCATCTAAGAATTTGCTTCTACTTGCACAGAACTGCAACTACTTGTTTAATCTCATATAAGTAACAACAATACTGAAATAAAAAAAATGGAATTTGTAGAAGAAAACAAGCAATATATACAGTGTATGCATACCATGCCTTACTACTCTCAATTATTTTATTACAGAGACCCTAGAATTTTGAAAAAAAGTATTGTATGAATAAAAGCTCTTGGAGCAGTTTGCAATGAATTGATTACTGTTATTATGCTCTTGTGGAGCAATGTAAGGATGGGTTTTTTTCTGTTTCCAAGGGATACAGTCTTAAATGTTTTGATTTGGGGTGAGTGTAAAATACTTTTCTTTGTTTTCTTTTGGAGAGTAGTCAAGAGTTCAAGCCTTTTTTTTTTGCTGATCTTTATAAGCAGGTTGACTTGCAATAGGCAGAGGACAACAGATAGCTCTAGGCCCTGTTCCAAAAACAGTCTGGTCTTGTTCCTGTATCCCAGCTCACGGTTTCTCCAGGGACCACTTTTTCCCCAACTGTGCTGTGCGGTATAGAAGCAAATGACAAGATCCGGTGAAAGCACCCCTACCATTTCACTGAGGAAATAGGTGGGACTGTATGGGGCATATGACCAAAACACTGCCGTGAGAAATGTTTCTGGGTGCGCTAGTGCTTCTCACCTCTTCCTAACCAGTCTTTGTTGCTGCAGGTGTTATGCAGGTCCAACAGAAAGTACTGGGGATCATTCCATCCAACACCACGGGCAACCAGCAAACCTTCACTTCATTCCAGCCCCGGACGGCCACCATCAACATCAGGCCCAACACCCCGGTCTCAGTCGGGGGGTCCCCTCCCACACAGCAGGTACGGAGCCCCCCCAGGCCCTCGAGGAACCTGGCTTTCTGTTGCTCCTTGGATCCCAGCCAAGGATCCCCAGGGAGCTCCGGAAAAGCCCGGGAGACTGGTGGGCAGCAAAATCTCAAAAGCGGCAAACCAGGTCATACTGTCTCTTCACAAAGATTTCCTCACACGGCCGCAACCGGGGGCGAGGCCGAGCGTTTGTTGAGCAGCGGTTCAGAACCAACGGGAGGAAGTGTTTAATCAGTTATTAGCCGTAAACTGCAGCATGGCAGTTGTGCTTCTACCATTTTCCAATTTGCAGTCCCTTCACATTTCCACAGTTCTCCGCCCACCTATTATATGCGCGCTTGTGTTAGGAGGTGCGTGATTTTTAACTTCAGATCCTGCCTTTGTTAGCTGGATTGTAATGGTAGAACATGTGAAAGGCTGCAAGAGAGAGGATGCTGTTTGCCACATCGTGCTTGTTTCACGGCATCTGTGGTCCCGCGGCTCTTACTGGCTGAACTGGGAACATTTCGCCCGCAGCTGTGAGACACTGATGCGGACCAACCTGCCGCCAAAACTTTAATTGTTAAACATGCCATAAAGACTTGGACAGCTGTGGGATTCGTTGTGTTCATCATTAATTGCTCAAGATACGCAAATGAGGATATTGGCAAAACTCCAACCCCCACCCCCGTCAGAACAGTGCATTGTGTAAACGTGACGAGACGGAGACTTCAGCCTTTTACTCTACAAGTTTCTTGCGATGTTCCATCCATTTCCCGGTCTTGTCCCTTTTAGGTCATAACCGCGGGGGCGCAGATCCGCTCGGGGATGACTGTCATCCGCACGCCTCTGCAGCAGACAGCCACGCTGGGTAAAGCCATCATCCGGACGCCCCTGATGGTACAACAAGGTATTCTCCCAGCCAGTAGGTCCAATTCTATTCGCCTCTTCCCCCTGTGTGGCTGCATGACCCGCTGTGTCCCCGTGCTCGTCCTGCGGCGTGTCTAACAGGCGCTCGCTGGAGACTGGAACGCCAGCAGCATGACTTCTCCCCCCCATTCATTCTTCGTCGTATCGTAATGCACGAAAGGCACAACTAGCGTGTTGTGAGGTGTTCGGTTTCAAGCCTTTTACTTGGGCGTTGTTCAGTTTGTGACTAACGTTTTCATCTGCATGTTGGCGGTGCACGCTTTTGTGTGTGTGTGTGTGTGTGCTTTCGGCCTCGCTAATTTTAAATCATAGGTATTGAATAAGAGAAATGTAGAAATGTGGCATGGATAGAGATTTGCACCGAGTCTGGGTAAATACAGTGAAACTGGATGTGAAATTAGGTGAAATACAGAACACCTTGACCAAATTAAAGTTGCTTATGCTTTAAATGCAACCGTAACGGTAAAAAGTGCACTGGTGTACGCCGCTCTCTCCTAACTGCCCCGGCTGTGAATCTGTCCTGCAGGCCAGACGCAGCAGGTGGTGACGCAGATCATCCGCGGGCAGCCGGTGTCGACCGCCATCTCCAACGCGAGCACGGTGCAGACCAGCGCGGGCCAGAAACCAGCCGCCACCGCCACCCCGCCCCACGCCGCCGCCCCCCCAGGCCAGCCGCCCGCCCCGCAGACCCCGCAGGGACCCCGGCCGCAGCAGGGCCAGGTGAAACTGACTATGGCCCAGCTCACTCAGCTGACTCAGGGACAGGTGAGACCTCACAGTGGGGGGCAGGGTCACCTGCATGTCTGGACCCTGCTCTGCACGGGGCTTCTCCCAGAGAGGAAGAGGCTGGCCTTTACTTCGCTCAGCCTGACGGTGGATTTGCAGCCGTTTAAATCCCAGTCCACACAAAGACGCCACAATAAAATGAAACCCTGAAAATCAAGGTTGAAATTAAACAAGGTTGCATGTTTTTGACCTCCCATCAATGTTTTGCTCCTGCATGCAGGGTTTTGTTTCATAAAAGAGAGCAGTTCTTTGGCGCTGTATTTTTTTTAAATCTTGAGACTGACGCTTTGTTTGCCTTGATCGGTCTGTGACCCAGGGAGGAAGCCAGGGGCTGACGGTGGTGATCCAGGGCCAGGGGCAGACCACAGGCCAGCTCCAGGTCATCCCTCAAGGAGTGACGGTGATCCCCGGCCCCGGCCAGCAGCTGATGCAGGCCGCCATGCCCAACGGCCAGCTCCAGCGCTTCCTCTTCACCCCCATGCCCCCGCCAGTCTCCTCCGGGGGTGCCACGGTGACCGCGGTGACGTGCACCACCACCACCCCTTCGGTACCAGGTAAAGAGCTGAGCTGCCAACACTTACAGGACTGCAGGAGGCAGAGTTAACGGCAAAGCCATGCCAGCTCGATAATAAAACTCGGGAACAAGAATTCTTTGAGCAACGTGGCTGTGATGTGAATTCTATGTCGAGGATGTTTATTTTCTATACAGCTGTTGTTGTTTAACTTGTAATATATTTTGCATTCAGATGGATCTGTCATGTCAAGCTTCGCTCTTTTAAACTTAGTTAAGAGGAATTGGGTGGAACTGGAACTTCTTAAGACCGTTTATAAGGTGGCTTTCGGTTAATTCTGGTTGTGTCTGTGTGCGTCTTGCGTCTACAGCTCCAGCAGAGCAGAAGCCAGCGCTGCCCCAAGCCCAGGTCCAGGCCCAGGCTCCGGTTCAAGCCCCGCCCTCGGCCCTGCCCCTCCCCCCCGCTCCGCTCAACCCGCCGCTCCCAGCGCCAGTGCAGCAGCCCGCGCTGCCGCCCCTGGCCCAGGCTCCGGCTGTGTCCCAAGCTCAGGCTCCGGTGCAGCCGGCCCAGCAGGCTGCCGCCCCGGTGCAAGCTGTGGCCCTGGCCCCCGGGACCCCTCCGGCCACGCCACAGGCCCACCTGCCCCCGCAGACGCAGGCTCTGACGCCCGTCCAGTCCCCGACCCCGCTGCCCGTGCAGCAAGCCGCCCAGACCCCGCCCCCCCAAATCAAAGCCCCCCCGACCGCGCAGACTGTGAACCAGGCCTCGGTCAAGCAGGCCATCCCGGCCCCCCGGCCCCAGCTCCAGCTCCACCAGCCCCAGCTGATCACGGTGCCCCAGCTGCAGCAGCAGGTCCAGGTCCTCTCCCAGATCCAGTCCCACATGGCGGCCCAGATACAGGCGCAGCAAGGCGGGGTGCCCCAGCAGATCAAGCTGCAGCTGCCCATCCAGATCCAGCAGGGCGGCCAGGTGCAGGCGCACCAGATCCAGAACGTGGTGACGATCCAGACGGCCAGCGTGCAGGAGCAACTGCAGAGGATCCAGCAGCTCCGGGAGCAGCAGCAGAAAAAGAAGCAGCAGCAGATGGAGGCCAAGAAGGAGCAGACCCTACAGGCCCCCAGCCAGAGCGACATCATCCAGAAACAGGTGGGCCCTGGGTGCAGTGAAGCCTGCAGAGCAGAGGTAGCTGGGAAGCTAAGCCCTGAGTATTAGAAGGGAAAATGAGACCTAAGTAAGACACTGTACCATAGTTACCACTACAGCTAGGATGAACAAGTGGTCAGTTAAACTAAGGGGAGGTGTCACCTGACGTCAGTGCACTTCCCGACGTTAGTGAATTCAAGTCTAAACAGGATACAGAGCCTTGTATGGCAAATGTGTTTGTGTATCCCCTTCCCCTCACGTGCACGTCGGTGTGTCGTAGGTGGTCATGAAGCAGAACGCAGCAATTGAACACCTGAAGCAGAAGAAGACTCTCTCTGCGGCTGAGAGGGAGGAGAACCAGAGGTATGGAGGAGACCGTGGGAGTCACGGTATCGCGCTTGTAACGGTGACGTTTATGTTGACCGAATGTCCGGTCCACTCTCGTGTGTGCTGTAGTGGCCACGGCTGCAGATTGTGTTCGCAGAGTTTTTCATAGCGCCTTACAACCAAACCAGTTCTTTTTAGAAGGAGATTGACTTTCAGGCTTTAGGGTCACCGAAATCCTGGAGATTTTCCTGATGTCTGCGTGCAGACAAACTGGGTTTTATTGCTATATGGGCGTTGCATTGTTCGTGGAGTCTGGGAACCAGCATGACCCTGACCCCACAGCTGGGAACCCATGTGGAGCTTTTCTACAGAGGCCTTTCCCACATGCAGCGAAGCGGCATAGCTCATATCCGCTACATGCATGGCTCTTCTTTAGCGTTCGGCCTGTGAACTGTGGATGCGCCGTTTCTAAAGCGATACCCACGCCAGAGAGAGAGTTTGTGTGAGCATGACACCATCTGGAAAGAATGGAAGTTACAGGTTAGCATGAGCAAGGATGGATCGAATAAATGCATAGTATGGGCCCAACAGCGCAAAACTGTCCCCAGTTAAGAGTTACATGAATGCGAGACATGCATTCTGAGTGGTTTTTGAAATAGCACTTTGGTCCTTCTCGCAGTATTTTAAATGAAGTGTTTGTCTTTGAACTGAAGGTCCAATTAATACCTTTTGCCTGTCTTTGTCTCCACCCCATCCTCTCCCATCCCCTCGCGTGCACACACACACCCAACCCCCCCCCCCCCCCCAGAATGATCGTGTGTAACCAGGTGATGAAGTTCATCCTGGACAAGATCGACAAGGACGAGAAGCAGGCGGCGAAGAAGAGGAAGAGGGAGGAGTCGGTGGAGCAGAAACGCAGCAAGCAGAATGCCACCAAGCTGTCCGCTCTGCTCTTCAAGCACAAAGAGCAGCTCAAGTCCGAGATCCTGAAGAAGAGGGCTCTGCTGGACAAGGAGCTGCAGCTGGAGGTCCAGGTAAGGGCAGCAGGCAACTTGGAGTTGAGTCCTTTAGATCCAGCCGTAGTACAGATATCCATGACGCTTTGGATGACGATGGGCTGAGTGGCTTCCTCTCGTTTGTGACTGATATTCTGTTAATGCTTCACTGTACTACCATCTGCTGGTTTTCTATAGAATTACTGCTGAATCTGAGGGTCATCTATTATAATGTTCTCCAGCATCTTAATTGATGGCAGATGAGTGATTTTATGTCTTCGGTTACACTGTTTAACCTGAAGCCCAACCACAAGATCTATGAAACCAGTGAGGTTGGAGGAGGAGTAGGAGGTTGAAGGTTGAACATTTTACAGAATCTAGGGAACTGGGGGGAGGGGTATGGGAGGGGACGCTCATCGAAACGGGACACGGAGAGTATCCGCCGGCGTTGTTTGTCTCGGACCGCGCAGGAGGAGCTGAAGAAGGACCTGAGCAAGCTGAGGAAGGAGAAGGAGAAGGCGCAGGCGGCTGCGTCCCAGGCAGCGGCTGCCGCGGCCGCCGCCGCCGCCCTGGCCTCGGCCATGTCCTCCCCCACCTCCGCAGCGTCGCACAAGCGCAAGCGCGAGGACGAGAAGGACTCCTCCGCCACCAAGCCCAAGAAGAAGAAGATGATCTCCACTACCTCAAAGGACTCCAAGAAGGACACAAAGCTTTACTGCGTCTGCAAGACTCCTTACGACGAGTCCAAGTGAGTGTCTTCTTCCAGGCTGTTCACACGTGCATGGCGGCGATGGAGAGTTGTTCTTGGGCATTTCTGTCTGTTGCTATTACAGATGAGAACTCCTCTTACAGACCCCACTTTGACCTATTTCAGGTTTTTCGAGCCTTATTTTCCAGGATGTTGGCTCGTATAATTCAAACCAGGGACCTAGTTTTGAACACATCTGCATAGACAGGCCTGTGAAGTCACATTAATGTGTTTTTTTTTTGTGTGTGTGTGTCATTTTTGCAGTCTGCGCAAAAGCCATTAAAACTGTCCGTTGTGGTTTTTAAAACATTGATTCATCCATCCGTTTTTTAACTGCCTATTCCCGGTGAGGGTCCTGGTGACATTGATTCATGAATTTGCTGATTTGAATGTTCATGTGCGTGAAGCTTTATGTGTATAGAAGAGGCTTTCAGTTTAATACTAAGTTGCGAACAGGGCTGAGGTCTGAGTACTACAAGCGTTTCAGCGGGCACAGATGTATTTACGTTTCCTGTTTGTTTCAGGTTCTACATCGGTTGTGATCTTTGTACCAACTGGTACCACGGCGAGTGTGTTGGCATCACAGAAAAGGAAGCAAAAAAGATGGACGATTACATCTGCAACGAATGCAAAAGGGCACAAGAGGGCAACAGCGAAGAGTTGTACTGCATCTGTCGGACACCGTACGATGAGTCGCAGTAAGTTCCTGGCATAGAGCAGTCTGGGGCTTTGGGGTTATATCTAAGGTCGTAGTGCTGCTGTGTCTTCAAATATGTGAAGAGTTAGGCTTACGCCCGGGTACGAGTGACTGTGAGACAGACTTTTTGCACATTTGCAGCTCTTGGGACAGCTACTTTATTAGTGGAATCTTCTCTTTTTAACTTGTTTTTTTTGTTCAGATTGAGTTGGTGTGTACATTGTTAAAGTGTGAACAAAAATTTAATAAATGGTCAGGAGCAGCATGGTCTTCACCTCTGGGGATCGGAATGAGTGTTTCTGTCCGGGAAGCCGGTCTCACCTTTGAGTAAAAACCCTGTAATGTCCTCAGGTTCTATATCGGCTGTGACCGGTGTCAGAACTGGTACCATGGGCGCTGCGTGGGCATCCTGCAGAGCGAAGCCACACTCATCGATGAGTACGTCTGTCCGCAGTGCCAGTCCACAGAGGACGCCATGACGGTCCTAACGCCACTCACAGACAAGGACTACGAAGGGTTAAGGAGAGTTCTGCGGTCCTTACAGGTGAGAAGGCACATCCACTGCTAGCCCTGACCCCAGACAAAGGAGTGATCGTTGATCGAGTTTCCAGTTTTTTGATCACATGGAATTGATTGATTCTTCTTTGGTTGCGGATGACAGGGAGCTTTGCATAGTGTGCCCAGAAAAAGGCACAGCTGCCCAAACTTGTACTCCTGTTACTTTTTTTTTTCATTTTTTCCATTTCTGAGAAATTACGTTCATGATCACAGCTCTCCAGAGCTTCTCATATTTTGTGCTGTGCCGACATGAAACGGCAGCATGTTTCTAACCTGCATTTCCCGATGCTGTCATCATCGTATTGCATTGTTTTGTTTTTTATTTCTCTTCACAGGCTCACAAAATGGCCTGGCCGTTTTTAGAACCAGTAGATCCCAACGATGCACCAGATTATTACGGCGTTATCAAAGAACCAATGGGTAAGATTAACACTCTGTGGTCTGCTGGCCTCTGGTCAGCTCCTATTGGCTGCGCACTCTACATGAGCGCTGAAGAAATAATCAGATAGTTTTTATCCGATGTCCTAACACTTTATACACGCCACAGATTATTCCATCCTTTTCCAGAGAACTTCTGCCTCAGTGAACAACATAATTTATAAGCAAACCTCTGCGTCTTTTTGTCAATAAAGCAAGTCAAGACAGTTACAGCCCTAGAGAAAATTACACTTGTTGACAACCGAAGGGTCTGATCAGTCTTCTGTTTTTAATTAATAGATGGCATTATGCCACTTTCTGAAACTGGAGAACATTCCTGTTGCAGAGTTGTGAGAATCCTAAAAGACTGTTCAGTTTGTGCACTGGCCTGCTAGGACAGCGTCCGGAGAGCTCAGGGAACGTGGCATCAGGGAACTTTTTTCCCATTTAACCTGCGTATTGCAAAGGCTTCGTTCTCTTTTCAAAGATAATTTCTAAACCTCTTGTCTGTAATTCGTCAGTTTAATAATGACCAGAGTGCACTAGGATGGCCTGCTGTGGAGGTGAGGTGTTCTTCCAACTGTGCTAGTTACATCTTGCATTGAATCAGTTGAATAAAAGCTAGGGTGGCAGTCTCTAATACCTCTCATTTCTGTAAATATCCTTCATTCCCCTAATGCAGACCTGGCTACAATGGAGGACAGGGTGCACAAACGATTTTACAACAAACTGACAGAGTTTGTGGCAGATATGACCAAAATCTTCGACAACTGCCGTTACTATAACCCCAGCGACTCGCCGTTCTATCAGTGCGCGGAGGTTCTTGAGTCGTTCTTTGTACAGAAACTTAAAGCTTTCAAAGCAAGCAGGTAAGAGAATCGCTGAACGAGCTTGTTGAACAGCCCTCGCTGACTCTCTTTCCAACTCTCTCTTCCCGCCCCATGCTGGCATCTCTTCTCCTGCCCCCAGCGCTCATTCCCAGTTTTGTTTCCTCTTTGTTCTCTGGTGTCAACGTCGCCTGAATGCACGCTTGGGTGGGCTTTTCTGTTTTTCATCAATAACCTGGTTCCGCCCCATTGCCAAGGGCTTTTCTGTCTTCCCTTCGCCGCCTGGGTGATTGGAAAAGCAGAGCTGAAATTGAGTTAAATGAAGTGTCGATATCAATGTGGCTAAATTGACATCGCAGAAGCAAGAGTTTGCGAATCGGGCAGTTTTTGCTTTGTGTTTTCATTGTGAATGAGAACTTGCTCTCGGTTGCTCTGGCTAAATAGAGCATCACATCTCGGCCAGTAATGCCCCCTCTGTTGCATCAGCTGTATTCACGCATGTCATTGTTTAGTGTGCCTCCTGAGCCCTTGCAGCAGACCCCCGTCCTTCTGCTCCCAGACCGGTGATCTGAGGAATATAAGGATGGGGCCACATCTCAACTGCTCAAGCATGCTTTGCGGAGTACTTGTGTTCTAGAACCATCTGTGTTTTGCTCTGCGGCTTAAAGTTTTTTTTGTAGGCGCACTTCCAAAGAAATTGAAAGAACTGTTCTACACTCTCGCTGTTGTGGACACGCATCTGACGTCGGTCTGCCACTCCTGTCCCCAGAGAGCACCGTGTCCTGCTCCGCTTTCATCTGCCCCTTCGAGGCTGTATTTGCATGTCTGCGCATATTGAGTGGGATGTAAAAACGTGACCTTCAAAATTGAAATTCGCAAGGGGGGTATTTTCTTTTTTGCGTTATGCCATCCCAGTATCCTATGTCAACAGCCTGCTACCCCCGCCCAAAAAAGTTGTAGCGCACCTGCAGGGGTGCTGACGGACGTCTCCCCAAGTGGTCAGTCGAAACCCTGCAGCAGAGCTGCTTGACCAGTATGAGGTCATAGTTACCAGTTTATGATGTCATAGTGACCTGTTGATGAGGTCACAGACAAGGTTAACAACGGTATGGTGTCAAACCACATCTCGGGTGTAGTTTGCTTTTAGTGAGTAGCTATGTTAAAAAAATAATGTCATAGATAACAGTGTAGAGCTTGCTGTTGTAGTGGAGAAGTACATGGAGCTCTGCGAACCCCGTTAATCCTTCATGCGGTAAAATAACAAAAAAAGATTGTTTCCCGAGCCGTGTGTACACGTGTTGGGATAAAAGCGCAGTCTATAACATGATTGTTCAAACTGTGTGGTAGGTTGGACGGTCACTGGGTGAGCTGTGTTGTTGAGGAGCTCCGTGCTGTGTTGTTGAGGAGCTTGTGTGGTTTCCAGAGGAGAAACTCTTGCTCTGCAAGCGCAGCACGAGGGTGTGGGAAACCGTGTTTGATGCGGCTTCGACCCCTGCCTGCTGGCTCCTCTTGCGTCCTTTACCCACCGATGCATGATTTAGAAACACGGGAACGGCGAGCCGAAAGCCAAAAACGAATTCCCAGTAGGGCGCAGAAGAGAACGGGGTCGGAAAACCGTCCGCAGCCCCCTGGTGACACGAGAATCGGGCGATTCTTAAATTTCCTTGTGCAAGTGTGCCTACAAGAGCTTTAACACGCTTCATCACAGCAGCAGCCCATGTCCAGATGTCACCTGTCCGTGGCATCTGTTGCTTTTATCTTTGCTTTTTTTATGCTCATTGTCTTCTGGCAGTTGTCTGTTCATTCCGTGCTGCGTGCATGTATTTATGCCATCCATTCTCTCTCTTTCTTGCAGATTGTGATGTCATAAGTCTGACCTAATAACTGGAATCTGAACTGGATGCTGGGGTCACCCTTTTATATTTTGTATCATGGAACTTGCTGTTTCATAAACAGCGTAAATTCTGCATTCGTTGAAATAAATGCTATTTAATTCGTTTTTTAAGTAGTAATAATAAGCCTTAAAACCAAGCTCCAAAGATGCCTCCAGTGACAATCGCATTATGGCAGCCATGTTGACTGAAATGTTACATAGGTTTCAACACGTTTTTCATTTCTTCCTGTTTCAAGTTTTGTTTCTTCTCTGTGTGAAACAACAATATGTGCGACTGACAGTCTTGCAAAAAAAAAATCACGTTAAAAAGAAATGTAGACGTTTATGAACTGAAAAATGAGTGACCATGCCCACAATATAAATGAGGGTTTATGTTCTGCGGTAATGTTTTTGCCATTCTGTCATCTTCCAAAGGAAACGTGGAGGCAAACAGTACCAAGATGATCTTTTTGCTTTTAGTGGGAGCAGTCCTTAGCCTTAGAACCCTTCTGCACGAGTTTAAACAGAAAGCAAAAAGATCATGAGCTTCATATGCAGGTTTATGTCAGCGTACCATTAATTAAAATACAAGACTAACCAGTAATCCTGTAAGAACCTCCAGATAATGACAACATTTCTGGATGTTGCAGATTTTTAGTTTTGCTACAGGGAGAACCATGCTGGTTTCTGAGAAGCAGTTTTTCTACCTTCCTTTCTGCAAAGGAAGGCTTTGTACCCGAGATACAAAATTAAAGATGCCTCCTTCAAACCTTCCTGTAATACTACAATTAACTCATAAAAAATCATTGCATTAGAGATCGTTGCAAGTTAGTGTTGACGTCGGACAGCTATAAGCACACAACTATTTTTTATGCGCTTGATCAGTGTGCCTATTTAATATAGTCACAGAGTGTTGTTCCACAACATGGCTGCTCTCTGCTGTTACAATTGGTTGACCCCCCCTGGCATCCTGTACTGTAGATGCTTTTGTTTTCCTTTATAACCGTTTTAACAACCAAAGCAAAGGGTTCTCAACTGTTCCCCTTTTTCCGTATTCTGTAGGTCTCATAACAACAAACTGCAGACTACAGCTTCTTAGAATACACAGCTGTATGCTCTATGTCACAGACCGCAGGAATCTGGTTGTCTCAGAACGTTAAACCATGCGGGAACCAGGCTTCTCCACAGCTCTGTCCCCCCTCCTTCCCTGAGCGGACTTCTCTCCCCAGTAAACCAGCAATCTTTCCAGTCCGTTGCCAAGTCGAGAACTTGATGGGACAGCCGCTGGCCAGCCTGGCTGCAGCCCGGAGGCGGGGGTCAGGAGGGGAGCGCCTTTCAGCCGTGACTCTCCGGTGAAACGCAGGAGGACAGTGGGGAGGGGAGGGGTGCCGTTGAAAGGATTGGGGCACTGGGGGCGGTTTGATTTTTCCTTCTTTTTTATTTTCCTTTATTTCATTTTTTTTTTCCAATTAAAGAGGGGACATGAAGAAAAGCTCTACAGTAAAGATAAGCTGGCTATCACCCCTGACAACAACAAAAAAAATGCGTTCTGAGAGCTGTATTTATTGTTAGGATCATTCAGATTTTATATTAAATTCCATTTTGTCAACTAATCTGTTTTTTTCTGATAAATTTGGATTTTCTCACAAGGGTTATGGCTGCTTTTCATCTCCTCCTGCGACTCCCATAATGAAAAGGGTATCGGAGAAAACAGTATCCACAGAACCTTTCTTTATTCGAAAGGAACTGATAACGTGTGTAACATTTTCAGAATCGGCAAGGGTTTTACTGGTATAATGTTTGAACAGAAGGCTTGCTTTGAGTTGGTCAGACAGCAGCCCAGACAGCAGCACTAAAATGTAGACGAATTTATATATATAAATCACCCTCCAGTGATGACAGACTGAAAAAAGCTGAAGAGCAATGTGTATTTGAAGGCCTCTTGTTTGTAAAACTTTGTCAGATTTTGAATTTTTTTCTGTTTTTTGTATTACAGCTCAAAAAATATTGATGTATATTAAACATAATAAATGGAGAAGACAGTGTTCTCTTCCTCACTGATAGAGGTGTCTCCAGAAGTTCTTAACTGTAGAAATTTGTTTTAAAAAAAAACAAAAACAAACCTTGGGTCTTTTCCAAGTCTGTCCAAAAAAAAAATGGAAAAGATTTGAGGAAATCATAAAGGGCAGATTAAACCTAAATGTAATGCTGATGACTTGGAATCTTATAAAAAATATTTTTCAGAGACAGCTGTCATCGTCTTTATGATACTTGTGCTGCTTCGGTTTTGGTAAGCTTTGAAATAGGTAACAAAATGTTGTGTTTTTAAGGGCCAGTGAATTTTTAGTATAAATTATTTTTTAATGTCTCCCCCCTTACTTTCTAACATATACGCAGTGGTTGAAGAGAACTTGGAATCTGTCTGATTTTTCAGGAATTTTTTCTAATCATGAGCACTTTGTATTTTTGTGACTATTTGGTTTATACACGGGGCTCTGTTCTATTGAGGGAAGAGGGCAGTGAAAAAAATCTCATACATATAATAATGTACGACCCTCGGGGACAGGTATTTAGCTTTTATATTTTTTTTTACTTCGAATTACTCTTATGTGATGCTTATGGAAAAGTGTGGCACTTAAGGAGAAGTATAAATACTCTGTGCTTGTGCAGCTTCTCTCACTTGTTGGTTCAAAACCTACATCCTGCTTTGATGCATTAGTAATGACCGAGGAAACCTGGAGTTTTATTTCTCATGAATAACTTTTCATTTTAGAATTTCAAGGTTTTTTCATGGCCTAGACAGATCTTACAAGGCTTACCTGTCTTTTTGCTTCATTTTTTTTTTAACTGAGACTTTGGAAATTTTAGTTGCATTTAGGTGAAATTGCCCTTTATATTTAAAAAAATGCTGCATATTGTATGCATATTGACTAAAGGGGAGGGGATCTATAGACTCTTTCATGAGTTGTGTAAAAAGAAAAACAAATCTGCGCATCTCGTCACAGCATCACAGTATTTCTGTATTATTTATTCATATCTATGGAACTTTTCATTTTGAGTAATGTTGGTTAAAAGAAAACATTTTCCTACCAGTAGGGAATAGATGCTATCTATGTTTTTAACAGATTGTGGCAACTCTAAAGAGTTATTTCCTTTTTTGTACTTGATAGGACATTTCATCCTAGATAATAAAGTAATGTTTTTGACATCAAATAACTTTTGGCTAGAGATTGCACCGTTTCCTTATTGTTCCCTGTGCGTCTGCTGGACAAGCCTGGACAAAGCCATCGTCAAAGTAATTTACTGGCTGGGCAGACGTCGGGTAAGCTTTCATCTGCATACCCTGAAAACAATCTCTGTGGAAATTCTAAGGGTGAAGTTTTTCGGAGTATTTATCTTTTATTTCTTGTGGTAGTTGCATCTGTCTCCGTCATTCCCTGCTCTTTCAGAGGCCACCAGACCAGGACGGTTTTGTTCACACATTAAGATCTCGCAAAACTGAACAACAGCTGGATTCAAAGCTCCTAGAAATTTAAGAAGTAGTATTTGTTTTACGAAAGGAGAAACATCCAGTAACTGTCTGGCCAGACTGAGTAACTGAAAAATGTAATTTCAGGTGCCACTGCATCACCTGTGTAACTCAAAGGATTGTTCTCACCTACTTGACTTCTTGAGGATATCAATGTGAATAACAGCATGTTCACCCAGAGCTTTTAAAACGTCTTGAGGTCTTTGCTAGAAACTTGATCTCTGCCAGGCGTGGAATGCCCTGTGCTTTGTATCTGAATTACTCAGCCTAGACCATTTTTCTTTGGATTCAGAAAGATTGATTACACTATAGATTTTTAAACTTTGCTTTTGCATTTCCTTCCTTTCTATTTACAAGTAGTATTTTAGGTAGGAATAGACAAGCCAGTCTTTGGAATAACAGTAAGATAAAATATGACACCAACAGCTGATGATTAAAATGTGCTTTTGGCCTTTTTGAGTTGGTTATGTTAATTCTGTATTCTGCTGAACTTTTGTATACAATTCTATTAAGAAATCCTTGGATATCTACTTACTCGAATTCACTTAAAATTTAAAAGTTTGTAAAGGTTTGAAGTTGTGGAGGCTAAACTTATGGGGTTGCAAAGAACATAACTAAAGCCTTCCTTGGAAGCAATCCTTTGATTTTCAGCTGTATTTGATAGTCTCATTACACACCACAGGGGGAATTGCACAGTGTGACAGAACAATCGTCTTTAATGAATCCCAAGTGAAATGAGATTCCAGCCTTTCTCCATCATTGTCTCCTGTGTAGGATGGGGATTACAAATGTCTGTGTTGTTCATGAAGAGGCAGTAGTGTTAAATTAATCTCTAGGGTAAGCACAGAATGCGCAGTGAATATCGGAAAAAACATTGCACTTACAACAGCTTCCCGAAGGTAATCAGGAGACCGATAGACTTCGTTTGCAGCAGATGCACTGACATAATGTAAATAAATTCAAAATGCTGTTAAATATTTGTCTTCAAAGAGTTGACCTGCAGGGGTTGTACTGTGATAGACTGAATAGTAGCATGTATTATAATAATAATTGCTTACACTTATATAGCGCTTTTCTGGACACTCCACTCAAAGCGCTTTACAGGTAATGGGGATCCCCTCCACCACTACCAATGTGCAGCATCCACCTGGATGATGCGATGGCAGCCATAGTGTGCCAGAACTACACCAGTTCTGAACTACATTCAGAACTACGCCAGGAGTCTCCCATCCAGGTACTGACCAGGCTCACACATGCTGAGCTTCAGTGGCTTGCCAGTTGCGAGTTGCAGACTTATATAGCTGCTGGCCGTATTAGTCAACACTGGAAGCACTAGATGCTGTACATCTGCGACATGCTTTTCACGAGATTGCAGGCAATGTCTCTAGGGGTTCTGTCCTATTCCTCCTTTAGAGACTGGACAGGCATGTGCCTATTCACTGGTCTCTGAGCCCTAGATGCCACAGCTCATCCTAGCTCAACCCATGACTTCAGTGGGGGCTCATGAGACAAGACTTCTTACGGTGAAAGAAAGCTGCTGTTACACAAGCAGCATGAAGATATACAGAGTTCCCTGTATTTTTTTTCTCACGATTGTCACTTTCAGTAGATTAAAGCTCTCCATCATCAGTGCCCAGTCAGCTGTTCCACTAATGAGCAGATTTAGTGCTTCTGCAAAAAGCCCATCATGGTCAAATCAAATATGATCAATCAACTAAATTGCTCTAAATGTCTATTTTTATTAAATCATAGATGCCTCAACAGAGTAGGTTCATGCTTGGTGTGTAGCTTTTGTGGGGGAAGGTTATTCAAATTTTTTTGGTAAATGTTTATGTATTTAATACAAGTATATGTAAATGCCTTGACTCAGTTTAAAAAGACAGACCTTTAATTGCCTGGTGTGGGAAGGTTCTGCCTCTACCAACGTCTCTGTAAAGTCAGATTCCAGCAGACCTGACGAAAGCCTTTGTTGGCCCGCATCTCTCTCCCAGAGTGCTGATCTCTTTCACAGATACTGCAGTCTGGTAAGAGCTTAGCTAGCCGTTTGTAACAGTTTACCATTGCTAATCGCATCAGCTAAGAAAAGTACTCTGCAACTAATGCCCTGTTACATGCCCCTAAATTATCATTGCTGTGAGGCAACAGTTGATCCCTTTTATTGCATTTTTATCATCTTGGAAATCTCAGGATTGCCGAAAGCTGTGGTTTCAAATGGGCTGTGATTTCAGGGTACATTGGCGTTCGTTGCTATAGTTCTGGAAGGTACATTAGATGTTTGTATGAATAACATTTTTAAAGCTCTGAAACCTTTCCAGATGTATCGAGAGTTGTGCAAGACTGAAATTCTTGCAGTTTTGTTACGCTCCTGTTTGATTGTTTTGTTTGTTCTCCCGGGGAAATGTACGTGTAAAAATAGCAAGTCAGAGGTCACGCAGCTGTGAAAACTAGCCAGTAAATTATTGAACAGGATTCCGGGCCCAGTTGCTGCTCTTTGCAAATCAAAAATATAGAGTAAAAACCTGCCATCTGGCTTTTTCTTGCATGCACTATTCATGAACAAGAATGAAGTAGTGAGCCATGTGCACCGATTCATTCCTTTAGCTTTGTAGGTTTACAGCACTAGGAACCTGGCCTTTCACTTCGTTTTTGGTCTGCCCTAAGCACAGTTGCCAGATAGCCATGAAGGGTTCGAAGTGTTCGGCCATTTTCCTCTATAGCATCTGCTTCCACCCGTCAATCAATTTGCACGTCCACTGGAACGCGCTGCACTACGAAGTTCAATCTGAAGGTGAAGATGCGTGTCCCGTGGCTTGATGGCAGCACACGCCTGAGTCTGCCTGCAGATTTAAAGGTAGACTAGATGGCAACTGCTACCGAGACGGTCAGTCGCACATATTGCGTAGTGTAGAAACATCCTTGGGTGGAGAATGGAGAAGTCTGAATGTACGTCTTGAGGATCTGGAGCAAACTGCCCAACCCCCTCGGGTGCCTTTGCCTGAAATCCATCTTTACACGCTGGATGAGACTCTTCTACCCCCTCAACACACACACAATTAACAGATTACACTGCCTTCAGATCAACAGCGGGAAAAAATGCTCCCGGAAAGCTGAAGGTCAGGATGAGCCAGCAGTCGAGGTGGAAGCAGAGGACCGGAGCCCAGAGCGCTTTATGATGACATGACATGAGGACAGCAATTCGACATCCAAAAACCGTTCCTTCACCCACAGTCAAACAGGAGGCAGAAGCAAAGTGTTCAAAAATATATTTTAATATATCGTTCAGAAAAGGACATAGCGGCAGCAGCAGAGTTCCAAAGCTTTTTATCTTCACATCACGCCCACCCTGGGTCAAAACTACCCGCGCCTGCCCACTGCTGAGGGACGGGACGCTTTCATGTGCAGTTGGAGACTTCTGCTAGAGGGAGGGAGGTGCCATTTCACTGCGGAGCACATTTGCATAACCCTCTTCCTTTTTCCCCTCGTGTCTTTTTTTTTTTTAATGCTTCCTTTGAGCCCAGCTCTCAGGAGGGGTCCTGGACAAACAGGCGGAGGGGGGTCTCCCGTCCGCGAGCGGCCCATGGCGCGCAGATCGGGTTCCCGCAGGAAGATTTACGGCCTCTGCTCCGCACACACACACCCCTCCGGCCCCTGGCTTTGAAGTCTGCGTGCAGGCAAATATTTTGACACATGTACCACACGTCATTAAAGTTAAGAAAACGACCTCTGCTTGTAAAAGCATCAATTTGGCCTCCTTTCTTTAGTTGTTGTTCTTACCCTCCCCTCCACGGCAAAAAAAAACAACAACTGCATTTCCTGACCCCTGATAAGAGACCGATCGCGGAGTGAGGGCAGAGCGCTGTTTACTCGGGCACATGAAGGAGTTTCTGTTCGGCCGGCCACTCGGGAAAGTCAACAGAGACTCCCTGGTCTTCCCGCAAAGTTTCCAGCAGTACAGGCGTCCCTTGTGGACCTACCCAGCGCTTCTGGAGAAGTGCTTCCTAAACAAAGTAATAGTTACAGCAGAGTGCACAGCTGAGCAACCTGAACAAGTACAGCCGCTTCGGCCAAAGGCAGGGCTGCCCATGCTGAGACAGGGACAGGATGCGTGTGACTGGGGCTGCGCCACTGCTAGCAAGCCCTGCAGCCCCAGCACAGATCGACCGTAAACCTGGGGATACGGGCTTTGCTTTTGGTTTGAGATCTCAGCAATTACTGTTCATTATTAACTATAGATCGCATTAATCGGCATTAGCCTAATTTTGGCTTTATATAAAAGGCACAGCAAATGGGGTGCAAACCAACAGGTCCCCATAATTGGTTTGAACAGCATGTCAACGGGGAGAGTTCTGCAGACTGTACAGAAAAGGGATCACTGGGCTTCACCCAACTTCCATCTGAAAAGCCAAAAATATAGATAAATAGAAAGACTTGCATGATGCATTATATGCAATGACTGCTGCCTGTACTCCCCTCTAATTCCGGATAAGGGGCAGTCACTTCTAATATTGCTTAAGTAGTCGTGCGTCCTTGCAGCAGGTGCAGTGTCCGTGCCCGTGCAGCAGGGGGCGACGCGCACGAGCTCACCGGCACTTGGTGCGCTTCGCCTCCTGCACCTTCTGGTCTCTCCGCTTGTTGAACCTTTTGACGTAGCTGTGGCTGCGGACGAGCCCGTCTCCAGCCCTCAGCCGCCCCACCTGCAGAGCCTGCAGCTCGCTGGGCCGGTTGCGCCGCCTGGGGTAGATCTGACCCATGACAATGTACCGGCTCCCTGCAACAGCACCACAGGCAGCTCAGTGACGTGGAGCAAACATGCACAGGAAACACCAGCACAGCTCTGTAGACTCACCAGCTACGATGACGAACAGGTTCTCTGTTGCCTTGTTCGTTTTTTTCAGACTTCTTATTACGTCGTCATAGAAATCGGAATGATAACTAATAATTCCTTACAATTAAATCGAGCTTTTCTGGACACTCCACTCAAAGTGCTCTACAGGTCATGGGGACTCCCCTCCACCAGTGTGCAGCCCCACCTGGATGATGCACCAGTCCACTCCCAAATCACCAGCTCTCAGTGAGGAGGAGAGCAGAGTGATGAAGCCAGTTCAGAGAGGGGGGGGTTATTAGGAGGCCATGACTGGTAAAGACCAGAGGGGATATTTGGCCAGGACACCAGGGTAACACCCCGTTTTGTGTTTTTTTTTTTACAGTAAAATGTCCCCTTCACTATACTGGGGCATTAAGACCCCCACAGACAGCAGAGTGAGCGCCCCCTGCTGGCCCCGCTAACACCACTTCCAGCAGCAACCTTAATTTTTCCCAGCAGGTCTCCCATCCAGGTACTGGCCAGGCTCACACCCGCTGAGCTTCAGGGCTGCCAGCTGTGAGTTGCAGGGTGATGTAGCTGCTGGTTGAGATGTCTTACATCTGCCTAAGCTTGAATTCCTTTAAGACCTTAACATTTTTAGCGCAGACTGCTCTGCGGGACATGAGCTGGTGAACTCTGGATGTGACACAGCCCTGTCTGAAAGCTGAAATGTTAAAAGCCACCATGCCTGTCCTTGCTTTGCACTGGATTCCCACAGCCTTACCCTGCCTTACCCTGTTTCACCTGCTTCCTGAGGCCTTTAGCATTGTAACCTTTACAGGGCAGCCCACTGGACTCCCTTAAAGTAACTCCTGCAGGACACAGCGCTGTTACGCACTGCTCTGAGCATTGATACTTTTAACACCCTCATTCTCTGGAACTAATTAAAATAAGAACTGAAGACAATAAGCCCCTGGGGTTGCTGAAGCTCGTAGCGACAGAGCTCTGTCGCTGTGCACCTGGAGCAGAAAGTGGCTCGTGGCTTACAGTATTTTTTGCGGCTTACCAAGTTTGAGGTCCGGACAGGGCTTGGCGCACTTGTAAGTATCCACCACCAGAACCCGGACTTTGAAGAAGAAACCGTCGGGGGTGATCGTGAGCTGGCTCATCTTGTAGAAGCCGTCGCTGTTGACCAGCAATGTCAGGATCTTCATCCCTTTGCTTATGGCCTCGATGTCGTGGACGATGCCGTTGATCGCTGTGCGAAAACGAGAACAAGCAAGTGGTCAGGCCGAAAATAAGAAAGGAATACATATGGAAGACAAACTTTGGCAACAACCAGAAGTGAAACAAAGGTGCTCAGCCATCGGAGTCCTTGGTGGCGGTTATTTTGGTGACTGGGTAGGTTGGCAGTGAAGGAGAACTGGAGAGAGCAGAGAGAGCTCAGTCCTTCCAGGAGCGCTGTGTGAGCTAGGGAGGCAGCTTGTGCTGACGAACCGCAGGTCAATCAGACTGCAGTAGCAACTGTGCAGCTGGGTGGGCTCCAAGAAAATGACAAATATCCCACGAAAGTCGAGTAAATTGCTCCCTCTTCAGCGGGATGCTGTGACAGTCTAGCAAAGGCAGGGGAACGCTGTCTGAGGGTGCAGCCCCAACAGGGACCTGTCTCAGCCCATCGCCCCCCATATCCCCCCGAAAAGAGACACCCTGAGAGCTCACTTCTCTAGGAGGAGATGGGACATGCCATCCAGCTTCGATCCCTGCACACCCCACTCCCAGCTCTGCGATCCCAGCATGCCCTGCTCCCAGCATGCACCACTCCTGCCATCGTAATCCCAGGATGCTCTGCTCCCAGCACGCCCTGCTCCCAGCATGCCCTGCTCCTTCCTTCGTGTACTCCTGCTATCACCAGAACACTCCGACAGCAATGAGCATTCTGCTGCTGTGTACCCCTCAATCTGACTCTCCCCTGCACCCCCCTTTTCAACCACACACTTACCAAACTCACTGTGGCAAAAATAGTCTCTCTCCTCCTTTTCCTTCCGGCACTCGCTCAGACAGATGGCTTCTTGGGTGTGCTCCGATTCTGCAAGGAGGGGGGAAGAGGAGAAGGAGGTCAACTCCACAGTGTGGCCCGGGAGCCCAGCCAGAGATCCTCAAGGGCCAACCGCTCGCCGGCCTCTGATCCCAAACAGTAAACCCCTCGTCTCAATCCGATTCACTAACTTCCGTTGTTGGATGAATTGGAGTTCTATGGAGTCCCCCATGGGAGACAGGTTAAGACCTTCAGCTTCTGCTCTGTGCACTACTCTCTCTTTATAAAGCCACTGCAGCTACAAGGCATCCCTGACGGGACGCCAACACACGCTTGAACAGTTACAGTCGCACTCCTAGATATGGACACCCTTGTCTCTAACGTTTCACAGCCTGTCACCGACTGCAGGAGACGCCTGGCTAAGACGTGGTGAGGGCGGGTGACCTCGTCCGCGAGATCAGCTCTGACTTCCTCCCGCAGTGCGCGGCCGGCGCCGGCGCTGGCGCTGGC